>NW_025334574.1:0-300721 GCF_014858855.1 Bufo gargarizans | reverse complement strand
TCTATACCATGTTTTGTACTGTTTTTCTCTGACCTTTTGCTGTTTGAAAAGTCTTTTCATGTATATATGTTTATTTTCATAAATTCTAAAAGTATGACTTTTTTTATAGAAATCTCTGCATCAGTTATAAATATATCTTGTATTCAATGTCATCTCTGAAATATTGACAAAATATGTATGTGATCAAGTCTATTTAAAATCTGTGGTGGACAATAAATGGGAAGTTCAGACTTTCACATGAATTGGTTCATTTGAACATTTGGACTAGTTAATTTAAATGAACTGATTTCTGAATTTGCTGGTTAATTGAAGATCTTTGGTGGTGCAGATGCTACTATTCATTTACTGAGTATCTGAGTTAGCTCTTGACACTTGGTCTGAGCTCTAAGTAGGGGGAAGGGAACAGGACTCAGGACAGAAGGCATTGTTACCCACAGTAACAGTCTGACAGTACAACCGAGTGAAGTGAATCCACAGGGAAAACTTTAAAGGGCCAGAGTTATCATTAGCTCAGGGAGGGAGGGAGGGAGGGAGGGAGGGAGGGAGGGAGGGAGGGAGGGAGGGAGTGAGTCCCCAAAAAAAGGCCAAACACTAAAACTGTGCACAAATTTGCAACTCTTTTTTTTCTGCTCTGTCTGCACTATGCCCGCAAGTTTTCTGGAAGTGTCCCGTGTGCCGTGTTTTCTTATGTAAATGAATCTCAAGACAGATTTACTATTGGGACTTGGGGCGGGCGGGCTGGCTTCCACTCTAGGATCAGATTACACCCCTCCCTGCTGCCAGCATTTCTACTCTGCTATCTGACTGAGCTGGTCAAACGGATCAGCTCAGTCAGTGTAATCGATTCGTTCATGAACCGGACATCACTACTGGACAATTCCATTTTGTATTTACCTCATACATACATACATACATACATACATACATACAGTGCTGTGTCAACATTGTTTTTTGAAGACCCATTGAAATAAATAAATAAATAAATAAATAAATAAATGCAAATTTTATATGAAATTATGTGAAACACTGAAAAATGTATGTGCAAGCTATAAAGATCAAAAAAAATCACTTTGTGGCGGTGAACAATCCCTTAGCCCTTAGTAAAATAAAATTGTCTTGGAACATTAATTAACAAGCTATTCTCAAGTTGGGTTTCTTATTTATTTAGTTACCAAGAGTATTTTCTTTTTTTTAGTTAATTAAGATCTTAAAGATAAAAAACAATTTGCGATATCACCATGTGTTCTACAACATAATTACTATAATGCACCTTTTATGACTCTCGTATTCATTGGAAAACTATCTACAGAGGGTGTGTGGACCTTACTTATATTGGAAATCAATTATTAAATTAATTTAAGGACACCTTGGAGGTACATTGTATTATTGGGATCTATAGTACGCACATCCAGGTTCTTAAACCATTGTCCTGTCCAATGAATAAGCAGTAGGCCAACATTTCTTGCTCCTACACTCCAACTTGACCAAGTAGCCCATTGCACACTGAAAATACTTTGTGTGTTAAAATGGTTGCACTGCTAGACAGGAGACTGTATCTATCTGTTTTGCAGCTTAAAAAAAACAGCACTAATGGCAGCCAACTGGCCCTAGGACACACTAGACGGCAGTGATAAAGCAAGCCAGCAGCACTACAGTGGCTTAGCACTCCCTGTTAACTTCTTAACTCATTTCATTATCTTGAGACAAAAGCCATTAAAAAGCAATTGAAGGTGTTTGCTTAGATTAGATTAAGAAAATCGAAGAAAAACCATGTGACATCTGTAAACGACAACCTTCATGTCAGTGATATCTATCACATCAACAAAAACACAGTAAAATTTGGTAAAATTAACAAATATCAAGGGAAAAGAGGTTGGTTGGGAAATAGTTCAGAAGACATTATAATAACATACTGATACCCAGACAAAATGTTTAATCCTCATATGTGCTTGACAATGAGGGACTTTAAATTATAAACATTAACAAACTTAAAAGCATGAACATGTATGAGTTAGAATGGCATTGCTTTGGATAACTTTTAGTCTACTCTTCCCCTTATGAGTCAAGTGTATATCTTTATGCGTGCCCACATCTGTTTCTAAAGGTTATCTAGGCCTAATGCTCTCAAGTTCTCTACAAGTAGTAACACCTCAGGAAGAAGATGAAAGAAGATGACCAAATAATTGTAGGAATGTGCATTATTGCCGGAAGATATGTGTCACCAAGGTTCCTGGCATAGATGAGGTAACAACTGGTAAATTTAAGGGCTGGCTGGCTGGCTGGCTGGCTGGCTGGCTGGCTGTAAAGCAAATCCGAGCCAGCTCTTTCTTAAACTGGAAACAGACACAGTGCTGTAGTTCAAGGCAGGTTTTGTTTGGGGGATAAAAACTAAAAGCATGTGGAAATCTACCTCACCCCAAGGACTTATGTGCTGCAGCCTGGTGTGAACAAACACCAGACTTAGGCCTATTGCACACGGCCGTTTTTTTTCCCCGTTTACTGGCCGTTTTTTGCGTTCCGTATACGGTCCGTATACGGAAACCATTCAATGGTTCCGCAAAAAAACAGAATGTACTCCATTCCGTTTCCATATTTCAGTTTTTCCGTTCCGTTTTAACATAGAACATGTCCTATTATTGCCCGCAAATCACAGTCCGTGGCTCCATTCAAGTCAATGGATCCGCAAAAAAAACGGAACACATACGGAAATGCATCCGTATGTCTTCCGGTTCCGTTCCGTTTTTTCCTGAACCATCTATTGAAAATGTTATGCCCAGCCCAGCCCAGCCCAGCCCAGCCCAATTTTATCGATGTAATTACTGTATACTGTATATGCCATACGGAAAAACGGAACGGGAAAACGGAACAGAAACGGAAACACAACGGAAACAAAAAACGGAACACCTTTGTTTTTGAAACTGCCTTGTTTGTAAATTTAGTTATGTGTGAATAAAACACTGCCACTGCAATAAGTTAAATACATTGTCATTACCTCTGTACTGCATTCGCAAGCTTGTCTACTAGAGCAACTCCAGTTTAGTGTGTGTGTGTGTGTGTGTGTGTGTGTGTGTGTGTGTGTGTGTATCAAGTGTGTAATATAAAACAAACAGAAGGCCGTTTTAAGGGGGCATTACTGGAATAAAAATAATTTAGAAAATTAAGTTTTTGGAGGTATTGAGTATTGGAATGGACAAAGAAAGAAAAAAAACCCACAAATCAGATGAACAATTTAGAGTTGTCAAGACAAAGGGCTGATGGGTATCATGTTAAGAAAAATGTGTGTGTATGTATGTATGTATGTATGTATGTATGTATATATATAATAATAATCTTACCCTCTGTTTCAGTGGAGAAGTACAGCCAGCACTGTACTGTAGCATCACTTGGCATCAATCGGCTTGCATCACTTTCCTTTAAGAATATGCACAGAGGAGACAAACCAACCACAAAAAAAAGTCCCATTATTTTATGCTATACATTTAAGAGGAAGATAATACTGTTTAATTAAAGGCAGCTGTTCAGTCCCACAAAATATGGATTGAACGCAGGCAGCATCAGTGTTTGACCGCAGAACACTAATGCATTAGCTCTTAGGCCTCATGCACACACCTGTTGTGTGCACCTACACCCGTGGCCGTTGTTCCGTGTTTTTCTGCAGACCCACCCCATTGACTTTCAATGGGTCAGTTGAAAACTGATTTGTCATCTGCCTCCGTGATCCGTGTATCCTGTCCGTCAAAAAAAAATAGGACCTCCTGTCCTATTCTTTTTTTACGGACAACGGTTCACGGACCCATTCAAATCAATGGGTCAGTGGAAAAAGACGGATGAACACAAGATTGGCATCCGTGTCCGTGATCCGTGGCCATAGGTTACTTTCATACAGACGAATTCCGTCTGCATAAAAGGGACTCCTGACTTTACATTGAAAGTCAATGGGGGACGGATCCGTTTGCAATTGCACCATATTGTATCAACGTCAAACGGATCCGTCCCCATTGACTTGCATTGTAATTCAGGACGGATTTTTTTCATTTACGTGGATCCTCCAAAAATCAAGGAAGACCCACGCCACGGACGTAAAACCGGCCGCGGATCACGGACCAACACAACCCCGTTTGGCGGACAGTGGAAAAAATACTGTCGTGTGCATGAGGGAGGGCTTACTTGCAGTTTTTATTTAGCATTTGCTGCTGATCTCACCATTGCAAAGGTTGAAATCTACACACAACAAAAAAAAAAAAAAAAAAAAATAAGGCCCCATGCAGATGATCGTGAGTGTATTGTGTATTAGCTGCGGATGCCTTCAGTGAAAACAAGAATTTTGTAAGCAAGTTCATTCTGTTTTGTCTGCGATCACGTTCAGTTCTGACTGTGCGGTTGATATGCAATTTAATGCATTATGAACAAGCGCACTAAAAAACTGAAGGTCTACAAAAACAATGTCTTAGCAACCATCAGTGAAAAACGCTTTGCATCCGTACTTGCTTGCAGACATGCAGCCCCATTCACTTCTATGGGGCCAGCGTTGTGTGAAAATCGTAGAAATAAAAAAAAAAAAAAAAAAAAAAAAAAAAAAAATTTTTATATATATATATATATATTTATTTGTGTAAGGGGCTTACGATAGTACAGTGAAGAGCCCTGGGAAAGCAGGGAATGAGTGCAGTCGGTTATGGTGTGCCGAAACCGAGGATGAGGTAGGCCTGGGAAAGAAGAGGGCAAAAATGGAAATAACCAGTTTATTGTAACCAATTGATGTATCAATGGCTTAACCCGACATGTTTTGGAAAGCCACTCTTGACTCTTGTGTTGGATTGGGAATGTATTGCGCGTAAGCGGATGACTCCCAGCGCCCCAATCCCCTGATGACATGAGTGAGGATGTTGGCACTGGAGGCCATGGACGTGGCTCCAATGCGAAAGGAGTGCCCCGAGTAGTTGGCTGCGTTGAGGCCTAGTTGTGTGAGGGATGACCCGGCATGGGTCATGAAGGTGGTGGTGGTGAGTACCGAACCATGTAGTTGAAGTAGCGGTTGAGAGGGTAGAACTTGTGACGCTGATTGTGAGCATCCAGGACCCTGACTGGACACCATCTGTTGTGCGTGGGGTAATGAAATGTTGACGGGTAAGTGCTGACTATTCTTGGAGTGAGGTAAGGACAGGATGTAGTGAACCATGTGTTTTGACAAGTGGGAGACAAGAAGACAAGGTGAGGTTCGGGTCGTGTCGTGGAGGCTGTAGTGAATTTCCAGGAACTCAGGAATCCGTAGATGGCCAAGTAAATTGCCGTTTTGATGATGGAGTTGGTATCTGTTTCAAGAGGCGTGGCGTCCAGTAAGTCGGATAATGCTTTGAAGATATGATTGATTATGGGTAGCCTCTGGGCTAGACGTGCGGGTTCCGTTTCCTGAATACCTCTGAGTATGGATTTGATCAGGTGCGAGGACATGAAGCTGATGTTATTGGGGTGTGTGATTAGCATATGATGTTGAAATGCCAGTGAGATATAGTTTGATGGTGTTGTATGACATGATTTTGAGGTGGCAAAAAGAAGCCAACCCCGGAAGAGACGTCGTGACAAAAGGGTGCGTGATGTTGTGTTCCAACAGGACCTGTTGAATAGTGTGAACGCTCTGTCGTGTGTTCTATGTGTATCGTCTGATAGTGCTAAGCGGGACAAAGACTGACTATGCCGCATGATGCCCTTCTAATCCAGAATGAGCTGTTTGAAATGATGGAGGCCGTGGGTGGGTGACGCTGATGGGAGAGCTTGATGAAATGCCTGAAATTTTACGCGAGACAGACTGTCAGCTGCCGTATTGCCCACCCCCGGGACATGGAAACAATGTGAGAAGAAATTATTGCAAGCAGCCAAACAAGGAAGTCTCCGCAGAAACCTCACGATTGTGAGAGATTTGGAACAATCCTGTTGATGAACTGGCAGGTCGTATGGTTGTCTGAATAGCACCGGACCGACATGTTTGCCCCTGAATGACCCCACGCTACGGCAGCCGCCCCGATGGGGTAGAACTTGAAAAGCGCTGAGGCAGCGGAGAATCCCTCCAAACCGCAGGAGGCCAGCTGCCCCACAGCCAATCGTTCCCAAAAATGGCCACGAAGCCTGTGGTAGATGCCGCATCTGACCAGATAGAGGGGGAAGAGTCCGACGGCTGAGGGAGAAACAAGCCCCCGCCACTCCAGGTGGACAGAAATCTCCCCCACATGCCCAGAGCTGCCTGCAGCGTGGGCATCCAGGGACACCCCGTGCGAGTCGTGTAAGAGAAAGGGGGAGAGGTGCAGGAGCCGTGATATAAATGAGCGACCCCCGAGGTGGATGCGCATGGCAAAGATCAGGGAGCCCAACAGGGACTGCAGTTCTTTGCGGTTTCTTTGCGGTTGCCGGTGCTGAGTTGAAGGTAGTTGTCTATGTGGGCGAGAATGTCCTGGATCTTCCCGGATGGCAAACTGGCTTGCATTGAGGCTGAATCCAACTGGGTACCCAGGAAAAGTGATGACCGTGTCTGGCCCTTCTGTCTTCTTGGTGGCGATGGGTACCCCAGGTTCCTCCTCCGGTATTATGTGCGCCGGGCTGACTTCTTGGTCCTCCAGGCTAACGGTCGACGTGATCACTGGCAATCCGGCCGGCGCCGGTGACGCTGCCGGTGGTGGCCCTGCCAAGGAGAGGGTCGCGGTGACTGATTCCAGCCTCTCCAACCTGGCGTTGACTTTAGACATGGATGACATTTAGGGAGGACAGCATGGTATGTATATCCCCTGTGCTGGACTGGCTAGGTCCTTCCCCTGCCTCCCTGTTATCGATTGGCGTGCGCAGCAGCCGGAAAAGCTCTGCTTCCCTCGCCGTGGCGGGGAAGGGAACATGCAGTCACCTTAACTCTGTCGTTTTGCGCGGGATTGTCCAGGATCTGATGGGTGCTGGACTGGCTAGACCGTCTCCCTGGGTAGCAGTGACGGATCTAGCAGGGGTGCCAGGTAGGGAGAAGTTCTCTATCCCTTCCAGAGACATGGTAAAACAAAACAGTTGATTAGCTTGGGGAAACACAGGATCGTGCTGGCAAGCTAGCTAGGCCGGATGGCGAAAAATCATACTTGCATGGTGACAGATGAGGCCCTGCTAATTTGCCAAGCGGCTTGAGAGGCTCTACCTATGATTTGGCGCGAGGGGTTAATGAGGCCACTTGTGGTAGTGGCAGGAGCGTTGGCCTCTCGGTGACTGTAAGACAGGACTAGGGGAAGGGAGTGACAGGTGAGGCCCTCTCTATGCAACACGCGAGGCAGATTGCTAACGAGGTGGCGCGTTGGGCGGGTGCCTCTGTACGTTTGAGGCGTGATGTTTGACTTTGGAGGGGCGTGCTGGAAGGCCCCCCCTGCAACCTGCGCAGGAGGGGCCCCCTGTGTGACCGGAGCCCCCTGAGCTCAGCCGGACCGTTCGACGGCGGGCCCCCGTATTAGATGCAGGGCGCACGGCCGCCGGGACACCGCACATGCGCCGACTGAATCGCCGCGCATGCGCAGAACCCCGGCCGCACATGCGCAGACCCGGCACCAGGACGCGGCCGGGCGCCATCGGCGGCCGCGCGGCAGGAGGAGCGGCAAAACAGGCAGGAGGCGGTGGGGAGGGGATGTCTGTGCAGCGGTAAGCCCAGTGGAGGTTGAAATGAATAGGGGGTGTGCCGGGCGCCCGCAGCTGGCCCCTGTGAATACGAGGAGGAGGGAGGGGGGGGGGCATGAATGTTGGATGTTGAGGGGTGAAATGAAATAAACCAGAAATGGGGAATGGGGCTGGAACCAGCAGGGTGCTGACCGGAGTGTCGGTCCTGTGGGGAGACACCAGAATAGGCATGAGAGCAATGAGCTGCCGGTGATTGCTGCGAGAAGCCGTGACATGGGTGCAGCGTGTGTGAAAAGAACAACAGAACTGGGGGATTTAATCCAGGAACCATTGGCCGCATGCTGCCAGAGCTGTTGCCCGGAATGGTGATGCGGTTTGTGAACAAATGCGCATGAACAGGTGCGACAGAAATGAAAGCTGGTGACTTTGTGTGAAAACCGTGACATTGGTGCGCATTGATGAAATGAGATGAACCGGTACAGGGGCAACCGTGAGGCCCTGCTGTACCGTATGAAATAACTCATACGCATTTGTGCTCCTGCAGCCGTGCACATGAACATGGGGGGGGGGGGGGGGGGGAGAGTGAATGTGGATGATTGTGGGGTGATATGGACTGAAAAGGAAATGGGGAACGAGCCTGGAAACCACAGGGGTGCTGACCGCAGTGTTGCCTGTGGGAAGATTGCTTGAACGAGACATGACAAAATGAGATGCTGGTGACTGTGAGAAGGCCGTGACATTGCGCAGCGTCAATGAAATAAAACAGAAATGGGGGATTAGGCCAGAAACCATGCCGCATGCTGCAGAGGTGTTGACCGAAATGGTAGTACGGTGTGGACAAATTGCGCATGAACAAGGCGTGACAGAAATGAATACTGGTGACTTGTATGAGAAAACCGTGACATTGGTGCAGCGTATGATGAAATGAAATGAACCGGTACAGGGGCAACCGTGAGGCCCCGGCTGCACCGTATGGATGACTCGCAATTTAACGGGCAAAACGTGACCCCCAGTGAACCTGAGTAAAGCCGGAAAAATAGAACCGAAATGCTCCAAATCCAGAACTGATGGCAACGAACAACTCCCAGAAATTCAGCGACTCGCAGGCAACTCTCCAGACACTCCATAAGCGACCTCCTCTCTCAAAAGCTCAGACCTCAATGATGCAGGAGCCAGGTGAGGGGAGTGCCCTAAATAGGCTGGAGGCGGACCTCAGACCCTCCCTCCCACAAATCCAGGCAATCTGCCTTAATACATATCATGGTACGATTTTCACGCAACACACAACTGATGCTTGAAACACATCACACATGTACACAACCCCATTGAAATGAATGGGTATTCCGTGCTGGCGTAGTGCGCTCGCATCATGCATTGCACCCGCCCAGGGTCTAAGGCACCTATGATATCACACAAGCAAGTTTTCTGCACGGATGCAATGCGTGACATGAATGCATAGCACATGCACTGAATCCTGACCCTTTTATCTGTGTACATGAGTGTTTTTTTTCACGTCTCAGGTCTGCTCTGCGTTGCGGTGCGTGAAAACTATAATGTTGGGTTCCATGTTCTGCATTTTTCACGCAGACATGGACCCATAGAAGTGAATGCAACTTCAGTGAAAAACACCTCGTATCCAGAAGCAAGTGCAGGTACATACAATGTATTTTTCACTGATAGTTGATAGGAGATGTTGTTTGTAAGGCATCCCTCATGCACATGACCGTTGTGTTCCGTTCCGCAAAACCGTGCGTCTCCCTTTCTTTTTGGATAACCACCAGACATAAAGGAATGTAAAAAAAAGTCCAAGACAGGTTTGCCATCCATGCAAATGATAGGATAGGAATATAACGAACGGACGCGGAAGACAATCTTGTGTGCCTCCGCGTTTATTAGCGGTCGGTCACATTACTTGAATGGGTCCACAAACAGTTTTCCAAGGAAATAACAGGACAATAAGGTTATATTTTTTTGGGACTGGAAACCACGAATCATGGACTGCAACAAACAGTGCACTATCCGCATTTTCAACGGCTCCATAGAAATTAATAAGTCCGAACCTAAAACGCTAAAATAGGCGGAACGGACGCGGAAGCAAACAACAACGGTCGTGTGCATGAGGCCTAAACCTTCCTACCTAAACCTTGAGTTTTTAGCACAAGTTATAAAAAAAACATCAATACGGAATGCACCAGAAAAAAAAAAATGAACAACTGAACCCTGTCGCAGACAGAAATTGCTTGCAAAATGGTGCGAGTTTCACTGAACGCACCGGACCCAACAAATCTGTCACACTTATACCTGTCTGTCGTGGTACCACGTGCTGTACCAGCAAAGGAGATATTTCAGAAATCTAATCCATAATGTGCAGAAAACAAAGCAACATAAAGCTAACTGCTGCTGCACACAGACACAACATTTCTGTCCAGATTTATCTGCGTTTCAGCACCAAAGTGGTATGTGGATTTTGGTGTGGATGGTTCTGCACCAAACTGTAAAAAGCTAGCCTAAGAATTAGTTGGAAATGACCCCCATGTGTGTGAAACCACCAGGAGCTGTGTGTGTCGGGCTCCTCCTACTGGTAAGTGACAGATCATTAACCACTTCAGCCCCGCTAGCTAAAACCCCCCTTCATGACCAGGCCACTTTTTACACTTCTGCACTACACTACTTTCACCGTTTATCGCTCGGTCATGCAACTTACCACCCAAATGAATTTTACCTCCTTTTCTTCTCACTAATAGAGCTTTCATTTGGTGGTATTTCATTGCTGCTGACATTTTTACTTTTTTTGTTATTAATCAAAATGTAACGATTTTTTGGCAAAAAAATGACATTTTTAACTTTAAGCTGTAATATTTTGCAAAAAAAACGACATCCATATATACATTTTTCGCTAAATTTATAGTTCTACATGTCTTTGATAAAAAAAAATGTTTGGGCAAAAAAAAAATATGGTTTGGGTAAAAGTTATAGCGTTTACAAACTATGGTACAAAAATGTGAATTTCCGCTTTTTGAAGCAGCTCTGACTTTCTGAGCACCTGTCATGTTTCCTGAGGTTCTACAATGCCCAAACAGTAGAAAACCCCCACAAATGACCCCATTTCGGAAAGTAGGCACCCTAAGGTATTCGCTGATGGGCATAGTGAGTTCATAGAACTTTTTATTTTTTGTCACAAGTTAGCGGAAAATGATGATTTTTATTTTTTTCTTACAAAGTGTCATATTCCACTAACTTGCGGCAAACAAAAAAAAAATTCTAGGAACTCGCCATGCCCCTCACAGAATACCTTGGGGTGTCTTCTTTCCAAAATGGGGTCACTTGTGGGGTAGTTATACTGCCCTGGCAATTTAGGGGCCCAAATGTGTGAGAAGAACTTTGCAATCAAAATATGTAAAAAATGGCCTGCAAAATCCGAAAGGTGCACTTTGGAATATGTGCCCCTTTGCCCACCTTGGCTGCAAAAAAGTGTCACATCTGGTATCGCCGTACTCAGGAGAAGTTGGGGAATGTGTTTTGGGGTGTCATTTTACATATACCCATGCTGGGTGAGAGAAATATCTTGGCAAAAGACAACCTTTACCATTTTTTTATACAAAGTTGGCATTTGACCAAGATATTTCCCTCACCCAGCATGGGTATATGTAAAATGACACCCCAAAACACATTGCCCAACTTCTCCTGAGTACGGCGATACCAGATGTGTGATACTTTTTTGCAGCCTAGATGCGCAAAGGTGCCCAAATTCCTTTTAGGAGGGCATTTTTAGACATTTGGATCCCAGACTTCTTCTCACATTTTCGGGCCCCTAACATGCCAGGGCAGTATAAATACCACACATGTGACCCCACTTTGGAAAGAAGACACCCCAAGGTATTCAATGAGGGGCCTGGCGAGTTCATAGAATTTTTTTTGCATAAGTTAGCGGAAATAGATTTTATTTTATTTTTTCTCACAAAGTCTCACTTTCCGCTAACTTAGGACAAAAATTTAAATCTTTCATGGACTCAATATGCCCCTCACGGAATACCTTGGGGTGTGTGTCTTCTTTCTTTCCGAAATGGGGTCACATGTGGGGTATTTATACTGCCCTGGCTTTTTAGGGCCCCTAAAGCGTGAGAAGAAGTCTGGAATATAAATGTCTAAAAATGTTTACACATTTGGATTCCGTGAGGGGTATGGTGAGTTGAGTTCATGTGAGATTTTATTTTTTGACACAAGTTAGTGGAATATGAGACTTTGTAAGAAAAAACTAACAAAAAAATATATATATTTCCGCTAACTTGGGCCAAAACAATGTCTGAATGGAGCCTTACAGGGGGGTAATCAATGACAGGCAGGTGATCACCCATATAGATTCCCTGATCACCCCCCTGTCATTGATCACCCCCCTGTAAGGCTCCATTCAGACGTCCGTATGATTTTTACGGATCCATGGATACATGGATCGGATCCGCAAAACACATGCGGACGTCTGAATGGAGCCTTACAGGGGGGTGATCAATGATCAGGGAGTGTATATGGGATGATCACCCCCCTCTAAGGCTCCATTCCATTCAGACGTCCGCATGTGTTTTGCGGATCCGATCCATGGATCCGTAAAAATCATACGGACGTCTGAATGGAGCCTTACAGGGGGGTGATCAATGACAGGGGGGTGATCAGGGAATCTATATGGGTGATCACCCGCCGCCTGTCATTGATCACCCCCCCTGTAAGGCTCCATTCAGACGTCCGTATGTGTTTTGCGGATCCGATCCATGTATCTGTGGATCCGTAAAAATCATACGGACGTCTGAATGGAGCCTTACAGGGGGGTGATCAATGACAGGGGGGTGATCAGGGAATCTATATGGGTGATCACCCGCCGCCTGTCATTGATCACCCCCCCCTGTAAGGCAACATTCAGACGTCCGTATGTGTTTTGCGGATCCGATCCATGTATCTGTGGATCCGTAAAAATCATACGGACATCTGAACGGAGCCTGACAGGGGGGTGATCAATGACAGGGGGGTGATCAGGGAATCTATATGGGTGATCACCCGCCGCCTGTCATTGATCACCCCCCCCTGTAAGGCTCCATTCAGACGTCCGTATGTGTTTTGCGGATCCGATCCATGTATCTGTGGATCCGTAAAAATCATACGGACATCTGAACGGAGCCTGACAGGGGGGTGATCAATGACAGGGGGGGTGATCAGGGAGTTTATATGGGGGTGATCATGGGTTTATAAGGGGTTAATAAGTGACGGGGGGGGGGATGTAGTGTAGTGTGGTGTTTGGTGCGACTTTACTGACCTACCTGTGTCCTCTGGTGGTCGATCCTAACAAAAGGGACCACCAGAGGACCAGGTAGCAGGTATATTAGACGCTGTTATCAAAACAGCGTCTAATATACCTGTTAGGGGTTAAAAAAAAATCCCATCTCCAGCCTGCCAGCGAGCGATCGCCGCTGGCAGGCTGGAGATCCACTCGCTTACCTTCAGTTCCTGTGAGCGCGCTCGCGCGCGCGCCTGCGTGCGTTCACAGGAAATCTCGGGTATCGCGAGATGACGCGCCGATGCGTCCAGGAGGAGTAAATCAACCACCTCCCGGACGCATCGGCGCGTTAGGCGGTCGGGAGGTGGTTAAGCAATGCACCACACAAACCTGTCACCAGTAGGAGGAGTTTCCGGCCGGTTACAGACAGCACAGCAGGTAAGTATGATGGTTCTAATATTGCTAAATAACCATGGCAACCAGGACTGCAGTAGTGTCCTGTTGCCATGGTTACCGATCGGAGCCACAGCTATGAAACTGGACTCCGGTCTGAACTCTCCGCTGCACCAATGAAACGCCCCCTGCTGCATGGCAGCCCCTGATCTCTTATAGGGGGCTATGATATGCACAATTAAGGGGTTGCACAATCGGGTGCTGCTGCCAGGCAGCAGGGGGCAGTCATGTACACAGTTCGTAGCAGTCATGTACACAGTTCGTAGTATATTCTAACTAGAAGCATCCCTATCACCATGGGAACGTTTTTGCGTACCTTTAAAAAAAAACATCATGTGCATATGGCCTAAGTCAAAACAAATTTGCAAATTATCATTAGGCCTCATGCACACGACAGTAGTTTTTCTCGGGCTCCGTTCCGTTTTTTGGGGGGATAGGATGGGGACCTATTCATTTCAATGGGTTAGCAAAAAAATGCTGATAGTTCATCCGTTTGTGTTCCCCGTCCGTTGTCCGTGTTTCCCTTCCTACAGCAAAACAAATAGTTAGTGCATGTCCTACTTTTTCATTTGCGGACAAGGATAGATAGGCATTTATTACAAGGGATCTGTGGAAAAAAAAGGATCCTCCCCCAAAAAGTGAAAATGGATGCCGCACACTGTCGTGTGCATGATGCCTTATAGGTGCTGATACCAGACGGATCCGCACTTAACGCAGGTGTGAAAGTAGCCTAAGGATCCGCTCAGAATGCATCAGTTTGGCTCTGTTCCGCCTATATTCCGCTTTGGAGGCAGAAACCAAAACGCTGCTTGCTTGCTTGCAGCGTTTGTTTTGGTGTCCGTCTGCTGAACACAATAAGGCACAATAGAAAATGGATCCGTCCCTCAATGGTGTTCAAGACGGATACTTTTTGGCTATGTTAAAGATAATACGAACTGATCCCATACGAACTGATCCCATCTGAACGGATGCGTTTGAGCAGATCCATGACGGATACGCACCAAATGCCAGTGTGAAAGTAGCCTTAGGCTACTTTCACACCTGCGTTTAGGTGCAGATCCGTCTGGGATCTGCACAGACGGATCCGCACCTATAATGCAAACGCTTGTATCCGTTTAGAACGGATTAGTTTGCACTTTTTTTTTTTTCATGATAATGCAAACTGATCTATTTTAGAATTACATTGAAAGTCAATGAGAGGCGGATCAGTTTTCAATTGCACCATATTGTGTCAGTAAAAATGGATCCGTCCACATTGACTCAGGCTACATGCACACGACTGCATGCGTTTTGCAGATACATTGTAATAATGCCTATCCTTGTCCGCAAACTAGAAAAAAAAAAGGGCAGCAGAGCAGCGGAACGGACATACTGATGTGGACAGCAAAAAAAATAATGAATGGGTCCGCATCCTATCCGCAAAAAAAAACGGAACGGACACGGAAATAAAAAATACGGTCATGTGAATGTAGCCTTACATTGTAAGTCAGGACGGATCCGTTTGGCTCAGTTTCGTCAGACGGACATCAAAACACTGTAAGCAACGTTTTAGTGTCCGCCTCCAGAGCGGAATGGAGGCTGAACGGAGACAAACTGATGCATTCTGAACGGGTCCTTATTCATTCAGAATGCATTGGGGCTGAACTGATCCGTTTTGGGTCACTTAGGCTACTTTCACACTAGCGTTCGATCGGATCCGTTCTGAACGGATCCGATCATAATAATGCAGACGGAGGCTCCGTTCAGAACGGATCCGTCTGCATTATTTTGGCATATAACAGCTAAGTGTGAAAATAGCCTCGTACGGATCCGTCCAGACTTTCAATGTAAAGTCAATGGGGGACGGATCCGATTGAAGATTGAGCCATATTGTGGCATCTTCAAACGGATCCGTCCCCATTGACTTACATTGTAAGTCTGGACGGATCCGCACGCCTCCGCACGGCCAGGCGGACACCCGAACGCTGCAAGCAGCGTTCAGCTGTCCGCCTGTCCGTGCGGAGGCGATCGGAGCGGAGGCTGAACGCCGCCAGACTGATGCAGTCTGAGCGGATACGCTCCATTCAGACTGCATCAGGGCTGGACGGCTGCGTTCGGGTCCGCTCGTGAGCCCCTTCAAACGGAGCTCACGAGCGGACCGACGAACGCTAGTGTGAAAGTAGCCTTGCTTGTGAGATCCCTCACAGGCGGATCCAGAAACGCCAGTTTGAAACTAGCCTTACCCTATGGACAAAAACATTTTCATTCACTGACAGCAATTGGCCTCAGAACACGACCGTTGTTTTGGTCCACATCCGAGCCGCATTTTTTTTGCGGCTTGGATGCAGAACGATACATTCACTTCAATGGGACCGCAAAAGATATGGGCAGTGTGCTCAGTTCCATGGTTTGATCCGCAAAATGTCCTATTATTGTCCGTTTTGCAGACAAGAATAAGCAGTTAGATCAATGCCTGGCCATGCCGTTCTGCAAATTGCGGAACGCACACGGACGCCAGTGTTTTGCGGATCAGCAATTTGCATACTACAAAACACACAGCGGTCGCCATAAAAGAACAGTCCATTAGGCTACATTACACATTAACGTATTTTGTTTTTGTGTCCATTCAGTTTTTTTGCAAAGACCCATTCATTTCAATAGGGGGGGGGGGGCGGCTCTGCAAAAAACGCAGACAGCACAATTTAAGGCTACATTCACACAACCGTATGAATGAGTCCGCATCCGTTCGTTCCGCAATTTTGCAGACCGGGTGCAAACCCATTCATTTCTATTTCTATAAGGGCCGCAAAACAAAATATAGACATATAACATGTCCTATTTTCTATAACAGCGGGCATGTGCGGCCTGTAAATTGTGTATCTGGGTTTTGAGGATCGGCAAAACAACACGTTTGTGTGCATGTAGGCTATGTAGGTCTGTTCCGTAACCACCCCCCCGCAAAAAAATTAAGTGCATGTGCTATTCTTGTCCGTTTTGCAGACAAGTATTCTTGTCCGTTTTGCGGACAAGGATACGCAATGTTACAATGGATGCTGCAAGGACGTTATCCATATTTTTGTCGGATTGGTGTTTTGCAGACTGCACACATTCGGTCGTGTGAATGTAGCCTTAATATGAGAAATAAATACTTAAAGGCGAGATGAGACCAGGTAAAAAAAAAAAAGAAAATGGGGACTGACTAGGTAGGACATGCAATAAGTTCTTGTAAGACATAATATAGACAGGACCATATGTGCATGTGTTTGTTTTGCAAAAAAAAATAAAAAATAAGATCAGCCATACCATGTATAGATCTGGCCATGTGCCCAACGCCATTGCCCCCCCCCCCCTTTCCCCCTCTTCTTGTAGAAATGTCCTATCCTGATACGCAACAGACAACTTCTCTCTTTTCTGTGGTGTGGGCCGGTGGAACAGACATAGATAGGGACTAATCAATAGCTCCAGTCCGCAAAAAAAAGTAAATTAAATAAAAACGGAGCCTAAGGCGTCATGCACACATCCGTGGAGCACTGCCCTGGAAATGCCGTCCTGAGTGCACGGCGTCATTGGTTGCTATGACGCAGTGCACTTCATGCACTCAGCAGGACGGGATTTCACGGACCATGCTCCAAGGATGTGTGCATGACGCCTTACATTGAGTTACAATTTTAATCACATAGACAAAAAATAAAATATGAGATTTAGCAAAACTGGTTCAAAGAGAAAAATTGCCTTAGCTACAAATACCGCCCTGCGGTGGACATCCACCATTAATCCGTGTTGTTACAATACACGTGTGTACAGCACAGCCCTAAGGAGCACAGGTAAACCTATATACGTACAAGCAAAACAGTTCATGCATATTCATCCGTATGTATGTATGTATATATGTGTAAATAAATATATATATTATTTATGTATATACATTGTGTATATATATTTTTTATAATATGGGAGGGGGAAGTCAGATATGGCCCCATCATACCTTAGAAATCACCAAGCTGCTCCTGCCTGCTGGAAGCCATCACTGCTACTGCACATGGGCTAAGTAATTAGCTATCAGACAGGTGATCACAGTTCTCAGGTAACCCTGCCCACCAAAGGGGTAACCCTCCCTGCAACATTGTTACCAGGTGTCTCATTCGTCTAACTTTCTTGTGTCTTCCCCTGAATCAACACAAGACTTGTTTTTTATTTATTTAATTAGTTTATCTTTTTGTTTTGTTGATTAGGTTTGAATGGCTGCTGGAGAACCTCCTCTGCCCCCCCCCCCCTCCTCCCAGATGCATTGGGAGGGTCCAGATTGGATTAGTTCACACCTGAAATACAATGCATTGGAGGGGAGGGCGCAAATTTATCAAGATCGCCTGTTTTGGGTTATTAGACAGTTTTTTTTGTTCATCTGTCTTTCTTTTGCTGAGTATTTATTAAAAGTCCAGCAGACGTTGATGAATGAGATTACGGGCGTATTTTTATTTGGGCTCATGCATTGAAATGAATGGCTCCAAATACGAACCTGTAAAAAATAGAACGGAAACAGGAAAAAACCTTTGGGGTTCATGCATACAAACATATTTACTTACCTTTAGGGCTCATGCATACAAACATATTTTCTTTCTGCCTCCGTCCTTTCTGTTTTTTTTTGCAGGCAGACCGAACCATTCATTTAATGAAAAAAAAATAAAAAATAAAAGAAGAAAGTCACTCTGTGTGCATTTCGTATGTCCGTATTTCCTTTCCATTCCGTACATAAATAGAACATGTCCTATTATTGTCCGCATTACGGGCAAGGATAGCACTGTTCTATTAGGGGTCAGCTGTTCCATTCCGCAAAATATGAAATGCACAAGGACGTCATCCATATTTTTGGCGGATCCGTTTTTGCGGACCGCAAAATACATATGGTCATGTAAATAAAGCCTCAGTGTGCATGATCCCTTAGGGTTTATGCACATGACAGTATGTATTTTGTGATACGCAAAACATGGATATGCAATAAAAAAGGTATAGCATCCATTTGACATCTGTGTTTTTTTGTGTGGATCCTTTGTAACAATGCTTGTCCTTGTCCGCAAAACGGACAAGAATAGGACATGTTCTATTTTTTGGCGGAATGGAATGGACCTGTGAACATTCGGAAACAGAATGCACACGGAGTCAAATCCTTTTTTTTGTTTTTTTTTCCGGACCCATTGGAATGGTTCCGCATAGGGACCTGTAAAAGAAAACGGAATGGATAGGGAAAAAAAATACATTTGTGTGCATAATCACTTAGGGGGCTCATGCACACAACCTTATGTATTTGGCGGTAAAACACGTGTTCGTAAAAAAATAAAAAAGATGTCCGTGTGCATTCTGTATTTTGCGGAACGGAACAGCTGGGTTCACACCTGAGCGTTTTACAGCGCGTACGATCGCGCTGTAAAACGCCCGACGCATAATCAAGTACTTGAGCTTCTTTGGGGCGTTTTGACGGGCGTTTGTGGCCATAGGACACTGCAGCAGTCAATCACACAAACGCGCGTCAAACGCGTTTACTATTACAAAAACGCGCATAAAAACGCGCGTAAAACGCGCGTTTGAGAAACGCTCAGGTGTGAACCCAGCCTTAGGGCTCTTTCACACCTGCGTTATTGTCTTCCGGCATAGAGTTCCGTCGTCGGGGCTCTATGCCGGAAGAATCCTGATCAGGATTATCCTAATGCATTCTGAATGGAGTGAAATCCATTCAGGATGCATCAGGATGTCTTCAGTTCCGGAACGGAACGTTTTTTGGCCGGAGCAAACACCGCAGCATGCTGCGCTTTTTGCTCCGGCCAAGAAAACTGAAGACTTGCCGCAAGGCCGGATCCGGAATTAATGCCCATTGAAAGGCATTGATCCGGATCCGGCCTTAAGCTAAATGTCGTTTCGGCGCATTGCCGGATACGACGTTTAGCTTTTTTAGAGTGGTTACCATGGCTGCCGGGACGCTAAAGTCCCGGCAGCCATGGTAAAGTGTAGCGCATGGTAAAGTGTAGCGGGGGAGAAGTATACTCACCGTCCGTGCGGCTCCCGGGGCGCTCCAGAGTGACGTCAGTGATCGCATGGCACGTAATCCATGCGCATGGGGCGCTCTGACGTCACTCTGGAGTGCCCCGGGAGCCACACAGATGGTAAGTATACCGCTTCCCCGCTCCTAATATGGCAACCAGGACTTTAATAGCGTCCTGGCTGCCATAGTAACACTGAAAGCATTTTGAAGACGGATCCGTCTTCAAATGCTTTCAGTACACTTGCGTTTTTCCGGATCCGGCGTGTAATTCTGGCAAGTGGAGTACACGCCGGATCCGGACAACGCAAGTGTAAAAGAGGCCTAAGGCGGACAATAATAGGACGTTATTTTTTTGGGCAGAATGGAAATGCGGACATACCTTACGGTAATGGAATGCACAAGGAGTAACTTCAACTTCCTTTTTTTTTTGTTTTTTGTTGCGGCACCCAAAGAATTCAATGGTTCCGCATATGGTATGGTCCGCAAAAAAAACGGAACGGACACAGAAAGAAAATACATTTGCGTGCATGAGCTCTAAGAATGCCTATCCTTGTCCACCAAAGAGACAAGAATAGGACATGTTATATTTTTTTGATGAACGGACATATGGACATGGAGACATTTCTTTTTTTTTTGGTCCCATTGAAATGGATGGTTCTGCATATGGTCCGCATACAAAACGTAACTGCCACGGACAAAAAATATGTTCGTGTGCCCTTCCTTAATCTGACCTCTTGGTTGTTTTTCAGTTAGGCAGGTTCATATTCACTAAGACTGGTCTAATTTATGTGTGCAAAAAAGTCGCATTTTCGTGGAAAAAAGGCATGTCTCCAGTTCTTGACAACATTTACGCCTGTTTGTTGTTAGTTCAGTTGTTGGAGCTAATGTCCTGGTCCTGGCTTGGCCCCCACCATGGTGAGGACAGCATAAAAACATTGTCGCAATAGCATTAAAAAAGTTAAAAAAGAGCGGTCTAGCAAAAATGTTTTGTTTTGTTTTTTAGTAAATGACCCCCCCCCCCCCCATGGGGCAGAGCAGAATGACTACTCCTGTGCACAATGGAGATGATTTATTAAACTGGTATAAAATAGAACTGGCTAAGTTGCCAATAGCAACCAATCAGATTACATATTTCACTTTCCAAAGAAGCTATAAAAAAATAAAAGTTGGACTCTGATTGGTTGTGATGGGCAACTAAACCAGTTTTCCTTTGCACCAATATTGATAAATGTAGCCCATAGTGTATATAACGCATAGTGTTAAAATGCCTCATGCACACGTCCGTTCCGTTTTTTGTGGTCCGCAAAAAACGGAAGCCGCCATGTTGCCTTCTGCAATTTGCGGAACGGAACGGGCATCGGCAATATAAATGCCTATTCTTGTCGGCAAAGCGCGGACAAGTTTGCGGACAAGAATAGGACATGTTATATTTTTTTAGCGGGGGGCAAGCAGAACGGAGCCACGTATGTGGACAGCACACGGAGTACTGTCTGCATCTTTTGCAGCCCCATTGAAGTGAATGGGTCGGCCTGGATGCGGACCCAAACAATGGTCGTGTGCATAAGGACAAAATCTGTAGCGTTGTAAAGTAGCAGGAAAATGGATGAGATTTTTAGAAATATAAAAATCTGCGGCATAAATTCACCTGCAGTGCAGATTTGAAATCTGATGAATGGTAATTTAGCGCTCATGCACACAAACGTATTTTTGGTCCGCATCCAATACGCATTTTTTTGAAGGTCACTTTCTCTTTCTCTGGGGAAGTTCATTTAAGACAGGGAGCAGTAACACGTGTAGATACCGACCCGAGTGAACAGGTGAATGCATGAAGAAGACATCACACTGAAACGAACCCGCAGCGAGCAAGCAAATTTGGTGAGTGATTTCCATCAGTGATTGTAAGCCAAAAGCAGGTGTGGCTCTAAATACAGAACAGAACAGATCTTTCCATAAGGCCTCCTGCACACAACCGTTTTTTTTTTTTCGTTTACGGGCCGTTTTTGCATTCCGTATACCGTCCCGTATACGGAACCATTCATTTCAATGTTTCCACAAAAAAAAAAAGGAATGTACTCCGTATGCATTCCATTTCCGTATGTCCGTTTTTCCGTTCCGTTGAAAGATAGAACATGTCCTATTATTGCCTGCAAATAACGTTCCGTGGCTCCATTCAAGTCAATGGGTCCGCAAAAAAAAAATTGAGCACATACGGAAATGCATCCGTATGTCTTCCGTAGCCGTTCCGTTTTTTGCGGAACAATCTATTGAAAATGTTATGCCCAGACCTATTTTTTCTATGAAATTACTGTATATGCCATACGGAAAAAACAGAACAGAAACGGAAACACAACGGAAACAAAAAACAGAACAATGGATCCATGAAAAACGGACCGAAAAACACTGAAAAAAAAACGCTAAACACTGAAAAAGCCATACGGTCGTGTGCAGGAGGCCTTATACCTCATAACTGTGGAGGCTCCACTCCTGGTTTTGGCTCACAATCACTGATGGAAATCACTGAGCTGACCAAACACTGACGTGTGACTTAGGCCTCATGCACACGACAGTTTTTTTTTCACGGTCCGCAAAAACGGGGTCCGTGGGTCCGTGATCCGTGACCGTTTTTTCGTCCGTGGGTCTTCCTTGATTTTTGGAGGATCCACGGACATGAAAAAAAAGTCGTTTTGGTGTCCGCCTGGCCGTGCGGAGCCAAACCGATCCGTCCTGAATTACAATGCAAGTCAATGGGGACGGATCCGTTTGATGTTGACACAATATGGTGCCATTTCAAACGGCTCCGTCCCCATTGACTTTCAATGTAAAGTCTGGAGTTCTTTTATACCATCGGATTGGAGTTTTCTCCAATCCGATGGTATATTTTAACTTGAAGCGTCCCCATCACCATGGGAACGCCTCTATGTTAGAATATACTGTCGGATATGAGCTACTTCGTGAAACTCAGATCCGACAGTATATTCTAACACAGAGGCGTTCCCATGGTGATGGGGACGCTTCTAGTTTGAATACACTACAAACTTTGTACAAGACTGCCCCCTGCTGCCTGGCAGCACCCGATCTCTTACAGGGGGATATGATAGCACAATTAACCCCTTCAGGTGCGGCACCTAAAGGGGTTAATTGTACTATCATATTCCCCTGTAAGAGATCAGGGCTGCCAGGCAGCAGGGGGCAGACCCCCCTCCCCAGTTTGAATATCGTTGGTGGCACAGTGTGCGCCCCCCATCGGGACCCCCTTCCTCCCTCTAGTGTAATAAATCGTTGGTGGCACAGTATGCGCCCACCATCGCCCCCCCTCCCTCTATTGTAATAAATCGTTGGTGGCACAGTGTGCGCCCACCATCGCCCCCCCCCTCCCTCTATAGCAGTAACAACATTGGTGGCAGTGTGCGGCCTCCCATTTCCCCCCCCCCCATCATTGGTGGCAGCGGAGTTCCGATCGGAGTCCCAGTTTAATCGCTTGGGCTCCGATCGGTAACCATGGCAACCAGGACGCTACTGCAGTCCTGGTTGCCATGGTTACTTAGCAATAGTACAATAATAGAAGACTCATAGTTACCTGCTTGCTGCTGCGATGTCTGTGTCCGGCCGGGAGCTCCACCTACTGGTAAGTGAAAGGTCTGTGCGGCGCATTGCTAAAGAACTGTCACTTACCAGTAGGAGGAGCTCCCGGCCGTTCACAGACATCGCAGCAGCAAGCAGGTAAGTATGAATCTTCTACTGTTGTACTATTGCTAAGTAACCATGGCAACCAGGGCTGCAGTAGCTTCCTGGTTGCCATGGTTACCGATCGGAGCCCCAAACTGGGACTCCGATCGGAACTCCGCTGCCACCAATGATGGGGGGGGGGATGGGAGGCCGCACACTGCCACCAATGTTGTTACTGCTATAGAGGGAGGGGGGGGGGCGATGGTGGGCGCACACTGTGCCACCAACGATTTCTAACATTAGAGGGAGGAAGGGGGGGCCCGATGGGGGCGCACACTGTGCCACCAACGATATTCAAACTGGGGAGGGGGGGGGGGGGTCTGCCCCCTGCTGCCTGGCAGCCCTGATCTCTTACAGGGGAATTTGATAGTACAATTAACCCCTTTAGGTGCCGCACCTGAAGGGGTTAATTGTGCTATCATATCCCCCTGTAAGAGATCGGGTGCTGCCAGGCAGCAGGGGGCAGTCTTGTACAAAGTTTGTAGTGTATTCTAACTAGAAGCGTCCCCATGCTTCTGTGTTAGAATATACTGTCGGATATGAGTTTTCACGAAGTGAAAACTTAGATCAGAAAAAGCTTTTATGCAGACGGATCTTCGGATCCGTCTGTATGAAAGCAACCTACGGCCACGGATCACGGACACGGATGCCAATCTTGTGTGCATCCGTGTTCTTTCACGGACCCATTGACTTGAATGGGTCCGTGAACCGTTGTCCGTCAAAAAAATAGGACAGGTCATATTTTTTTGACGGACAGGATACACGGATCACGGCCTCGGCTGCAAAACGGTGCTGTCACGGACGGTGTACAGGAAACAAGGCAAAGCAACATGTATAAACGACTCGCTGGATCCCAAAACTAAGGAACCAAGGGAGACCCCTGCAGAAGACCTGGCACTTTCCCTGGCTGCTCAGCCTATGCAAAGATCCGAATGGTGGAGGTTTGCATATCCACGAACCTTGACTATAAAGCCCTGAGCACCCTACAATAGTGAGGGAACACGACCACCGGCTCCCTACACAAGATACGGAGGGAGTCAGGGTCACCTGGGATCCAGCAAACAGAAAATAACAGATAAAGGTACAATACTTAGCTTTGAAGCAAACAGGAGCACAGAGTCAGCGAGCACACACACTCCAGGAAGTAGTATAAGCCGCCCAGAAAAGCCTTCTGGGGAAGAATTTAAAGGGAAGCAATTAGTCCAACACATGACAGCTGAGAGAGGCTAACGAGAGGAGGAGCTGAATACCACAACACAGAAACTCAAGGAGGAGGTTCTGAAAGGCCTCTGTCAGAGCTTCTCAGCTGTCTGGTTGTGACAGGTGCATTTTCAGATTTTTCCACGGACCCATTGAAAGTCAATGGGTCCGCGAAAAAAAAATGAAAACGGCACAACGGCCACGGATGCACACAACGGTCGTGTGCATGAGGCCTAAGGCTTAACCCTGTTTTTAATATGTGTTTTACCTTTTTTTCTCACATAAAGGACACTAATTTAATATTTTCCTGGTAATATACAGGGCCGTATTTAATGTGGGGCAAAAGGGGCAGCTTTCCCGGGCCGACTTTGAGACGTGGGGGCGGCAGCAGGGCACAGGTAGATGAGTGCTTCGATTGTGGAAGCGCTCATCTCCATAGTCCTCTGTAACGCCATCCTCAGGACAGCAATACAGATATATGTGCTGCTGCGGCGGCGGGGCAGTGGAGGGAGAGGTGTCTCCCTTCCCTGTTCCTCTGATAGGCCGTACAGGGACACAGGCTGGAAGAGGCCTGCATTGCATCGCTGCAATTCTGATGGAGGTAAGTATTAAGCAATGTATTGCTGCATTTGTGGGCCAAACTGGCTGATTACTAGGCTATTTACAGGCACCTGTGGACCCAGGCTAACGCTGATTCAGCTGATTTCACTACCTCTGGGTCAGCTCTAGGATACAGCAGCATAGTGTGGAGGCTCCTTACGGCTGGGCGACGGCAGAATGTCTCAAGAGGGCGCTGGTATTCATGGTAGGATCGGAGTTGTTTCCACGGGACCCATGCTGCGGTCAGCGACATGTAGCTCTCTGGGATGAAGCAGAGTTTGAGATCCTGGGGTCGGCAAGGGTAAGAAGCTGCTTATCTGCAGCATGCAGTATTAGAGTCCGGCAGGTGGGGGGGGCGCCCCCCCCCCTAGGTGAGGGGGCACCCCCGCACCAGAGCACAATGCCAGGGAGCTGTGTGGCTCCCCATGTGATGCCCAGCTGGCGGGGGGGGGTCGGACCCCTAGGTGAGGGGGGGCACCCCTGCACTAGTGCACTCTGCCAGGAGCTGTGCGGCTCCCCACGTGGCACACGATTCAAACCGGCGGTGGGTGGGGCCCATGGTGAAGGAAGGGCTCCCCCTGCCCCGGAGCTGCTCCCCACACGGTACGAGTGTCCTGCTGGCGGTGGGTCGGCCCCTGGCTGAAGGGGGGGGGCTCCCCTGCACTGGTGCACTCTGCCAGGGAGCTGCGCTGCTCCCCACGTGGTGTGAGTGTCCAGCCGGCGGTGGGTCGGCCCCTGGCTGAGGGGTGGGGGGGGGTGTCGTCCGCCCACCTGCACTGGTGCACTCTGCCAGGGAGCAGCGTGAGCTCCCCACGCGGCTGTGTGTAAAGGTGCAGGGGACACCGTGTCCCCGCTCCTCATCTTCAATAAAGTCTGGCACGGGCCGCCGTGCCGTTAGTTAGGCAGGGATCAGAGGAAGGAGTACTAGGGTAGGCTCGGTCAGGGGGAGCAGATCATAGGCGGTGGCTGGCTTCCTTCTGCCAGCCGTACATAAGGTTTCCAAGGGGGTTATTTAGGCACAGGGTGTTAGTCCATGCAGGTGATCTGCTTTATACCATGCTCTTCATGCTCATACTCAAAGCTGTGCCCATACCATGTTTTTAGCCACCACTCGCATCCAGAGCTGCATGCACCCACTTGTTCTTACATCATGTGTTCTACTCTGCTTCCACTTAAAGCTGCATTTCTTTTCATTGCTACATTATGATTACTCAGTATTCTTACTAGGGCAACCAGCACACCGCTCTGATACTGCTCTTCCGAAAAGCATAGCTGCTTTCTTTTCAGGCTTACGTTTCTTTCCTCGGTGGTTTGTTACATCCCATAGGTCTACCTTTTCTGTTCACTTCGAAAAGGAGAATAAAAAAATATAAAAATTATAATACATTTTTTTGTGGTGCTCTTTAGTTCTGCTATGCATTCACTTAGACTGGTCTCCTTTACTTCTGGTTCGCATTCACTCAGATTGGTCCCCTGCCCCAGTTAACCAAATAGCTCCATAGCGGTCAGTGGACCAATAGGAGTAAGTTCCTACTATGTTTTCACAGTTGATCATTCGTCACGACAAGGGTCTTCTCTTAGCGAACTGCAAGGCCTCTGGCTCTTGGTTTTTCTCCCGTTTCAATTTCATGGTTGGTTTAATGTTTCGTTTATGCACGTGGTTCGGATCACTAATGTCTATGCATTTTCCTTTAGGTCTGGCTCACGTTGTAATTACTTATCGTCACTGTAAGGTCATCCAGTGGCTTCGGGGGCCCGATGACCATTCTTCATGTTCGTTAGGTGTACAATATGGTTGTAGGCTGGTTAGCGTCCTAGGTTATTGTCGGAGAGGGTCATGGTTATGCGAGTCCACAAGTCATACTGGTGCTGCTTAAGTGGTTTATAGTTAAAAAAAAAAAAAATTATAATTATGCTCCGCCGTTAGAGTTTCTCACGCATGGCTCCGCCGTTAGAGTTTCTCACGCATGGCTCCGCCGTTAGAGTCTCTCACGCATGGCTCTGCCGTTAGAGTCTCTCACGCATGGCTCCGCCGTTAGAGTCTCTCACGCATGGCTCCGCCGTTAGAGTCTCTCACGCATGGCTCCGCCGTTAGAGTCTCTCACGCATGGCTCCGCCGTTAGAGTCTCTCACACATGGCTCCGCCGTTAGAGGCCAGCTGCATAGTCCCACAGCAAGTAAGTTCCATGTCTTTTTATTCTGCCTTCGGACCCGCTTGCATGGCTCGGTCATCTGTGGCTCACAATACAATACTTGTGGTGGCTCGCACGGCATGGCTTGTGCCATTAGAGTCTCACTCGCGTTATTGTTTTCCCAGACTTATTTTCTAGGTTGTTGGGTTTTCATTGTTTTCTTTATAAACAGTCATCCTAAGCCTGCCTTTGCGGACATCATCTTCTCCCAGGCATGCTTACTTCATCTACAAACTTGGACCGAGGGTGTTGGTGTCCGGCCTAAGTCCTGGGTATCGGCCGTCTTCCAGTAGGAGGTGCAGTTTACGAAGTCTGTCATGTCTTCAGACACAACAAGTCCTATCGCGACAACAGGCGCAGCATACCTAGTTGATCACAACCTTAAGCTTATTTTCTGTCAACTGCAGGTATTATGTGTACATTCTGTCCTTATTACAGGCAACATTAGCTCGTTAATCGAAATAGCCATGTATTCCTGTGGACGGTTCCCCAGGCCTGGTAAGTTCACACATTTCACTTAATTTATTACTACAGTAAGACGGAAGACGCCATGTTCTAACTTTTGGGCCCTTAATAGAAAGTGTGGTGGAATAAGTAGAGGTATTTTGTGTATTTTTGAGGGGGAATAGGTAGAAGTATTTTGCCACCAGGAACAGTTGGTGCATGATCAGGGCCCTTGGCGGATGGTTGGAGTACATCTAGGCCTTCCAACAGATTTACCATTGTTTCAGTCTGCAGCTCTCAGGATTCAGACCTTCTCGTTAAAGGGTCATATGTTAGTCAACATAGGAGTAAATCGTTCCTGGTTACCGGTCACTCTTTCAATCGCATCAGCTTTTACCATCTCCAAGAACGATGTGGTGGTGCACATAACAAAAAGGTAAGGTAGATGGAAGTCGCTGATATATACGGTATATTCCACACATTCATCGTGAAAGATCTTTTCCGTTCAAAATCTGGTTTCGTAACGGTATGTATATATTACTCTAAACTAAGGTCTGCTCTTTTTGGCCCCTTTAGGCTGCCCTGCCACAGCAGTTATGGCATAACTCTACTGCTTGTTGTAGATAGGGTTAGATAGGTTAGGTTCACCTTTCTGATAGCCGATCCGACCACAAGTATAAGTGTTTATTTTTTGATATGGTACTACTTACTGGCACATGATTGGGAGGCATCTATGGGGGCACTTGTTACTGCACACGATTTGGGGGCACATCTTACTGGCACATTAAGGGTACTATGGGGGCACTTCTTACTGGGATATTGGGGCCATCTACTGAGGCCACAATGAAGGGGTATTTTATATAGGGCAATGTGGAAGGAACACTATGGGGGCTTCAACTGAGGCCACAAAGAAGGGGTATTTTAAATGGGGGGGATCTGTATATGGGCATTTTATACTGGGGCACATTATGGTGGGTACTATGGGGAAGGGGAGAGAGGAGTACTATGGGGGCCACTAAGAAAAGGTATTTTATACTTGTAAATTATGGGGGACACTGAGGGCATCTACTGGGGCATTATATATGGAGCATTTTATACTGGTACATTATGGGGGCACTAGGAGGAAGGGAGGAGAGGAGCACTACAGGGCATTTACTGGGGGCACTATATAGGGGCATTTTCATATTAGTGTCAGGGGCACTATTTGCTGGGCGCAGTTATTTTAGGGCACTGTTTGTGTATATAATTATTGAAGGGCACGATCTGCCTGGAACTACTATTATAAGGGGGGGGGGGGGGGGTTATGTTTTTGCAGTATAATATTGGGGAGCACAGTATCGGGGGTGGTAGGATGATTTGTCCAGAAGATGGGAGGATGATGGAAAAGTAGTAAACTAAGATTTTGTTTGTCAAACTGCAGAGACGAGAAATGGATGAAAAATGTGGGTGGTGTGGTCTGAAAGGAGAAGATGAGAAAAGAGACATCACTGGATGTAAGAGCTATGTGGTGCTGTATTACACTCTATGTAGGGGTGGATGGAGAGGTTAGTAGTACAGTACTATCTGCACATTGTAAAAAAATAAATCTGCAAATACGTTATATCAGAAGTTGTGTGTTTTTTTTTTTTTAGAATGATACTGCCATTTTATTTGATACTTTTGTGGTTTTGTGCTGCTTCTTCCCCCCCCCCTCTATATTAAGGTACACTAAAGTTACCAGAAACACAACAGCTAAACGTAGTAGTTCTAGTGTCTATAGCATGTCTCTGTAAGCTTTTTAATGTAAACACCAGTGATGGCCAGTTTGCAGTGTTCGCCAGGGAACACATGGGATCTGCCATCTTAACTGATAAGTCCGGTGAGGCACAGGTAAGTCCTTAACTGTGCCTGTGCGCGAGCCAGTCTAAAATGAAATGCGGTCTCCGGGAGCAGGCAGCTCCGAGAACAGCCTCCGGGGGCCGTTCTCGGAACCGCCTGCTCCCAGAGACCACATTTCATTTCCGACCGGCTCACGCACGGGTAATGATTTACCTGTGCCTCGCCGGACTTGTCAGTTAGGATGGCAGATCGCATGTGTTCGCTGGCGAACACTGCGAACTGGCCATCTCTCTAGTAAATACTTTTTCAGAAAAAAAAGGCAGTATTTAATTAGTGCCAAGGAACACCTTTAGTGGCCACTCATCATTATTAAAGTTTACTACTCTACAAGGTGTGTAGATATATATTTTTTTTGTGTATGTTGTGGTGGAGGGCGTGACTGCATGGAAATGAGAGATCTAGGGGGCCCAAGTAAATTCTTGACCAGGATCCAATCAATATTAAAGACGGCCCTGGTTATATACACCATATATGGATCATATGGACAGTGGAAACCAAATACTCGGGATAAAGACCAGCCACTAATAATCTGCTATTATTGTTGTGTTCAGCAAACTTGTGGTTTCAAGTTCGTTGTACAAAGTTCGGGTTAGGGCTATTTAAGAATTCCATTAGGCCCCTTTCACACAAGCAAGTATTCCACGAGGTTAAGATGGGTGAAGTGAACGCACAGAACCTGCCCTGAATCCTGACCCATTGATTTCAATAGGTCTATGTACATGAGGGTTGCGTGAAAAAATGCAACATGTTCTATATTCGGAAAGAAGTCCGGATGCAATGGGTTTTTCACTGATAGTTGCTAAGAGATGTTATTTGTAAACCTTTAGTTTTTTTTATCACGTGTGAAAAAACGCATTATATCCTGTGGAAAAAACTGAACGCAATCACAGACAAAACTGATTGAACTTGCTTGCAAAATGGTGGGAGTTTTACTGAACACACCCTGAATGCATCCAGAGCCAATCTGTATAATTCGTGTGAAAGAGGCTTTATGGCTTCCGCTCACACGGACCATAAGGTATGGTCCGTGGTAACAGAATCCATAATGGAATTCTTAGATAACCTTGTACGCCAAACTTGAAAAAACACAAGTTCACTCATCCCTAATTATGAGCCCTAGTGGGTGTAATGGGTGAGCGCTGTAATTGAATACATTAGGGAACATTTATCAAGCTAGTCAGAGAGGCCGGACTAGAACGCAGGGTAAGGGGAGGCAGTCATGCTAGGTTTTGGTAGGAAGGGCCCAGGGAAGGAGCTAGTTAATAGTGGTGGGGAGGAGTCGTTAGAGAGATGGGGGTGGGGGTGGAGTTCAGGTTTAAATGGAGGTGACCGAGAGAGAGCCGGCGCAATTTTGTGAAGGAAAAGAACTGGAGAGGAACTCGCCCTCGGGGGAGGCGGGCAGCGGGTGCAGTAACGCCGGGAGGACCTGGAAGGAGTCTGCACACTGACACCCCCCCCCACGGCGCAAGGTCAGGAGCCCGGGGGGTCAGTGTGCAGACTCCTTCCAGGTCCTCCTGGCGTAGGAGGAATCCAATTGTGCTGCGGGGCCCAGTGAGAGGCGGGGTGTCCAGTGCCCCGTCCTCTGCAGCATGCGTTTTTGGAGGCTAGACTAGAACAGGTACTGCAGGCTTGGCGTGGGAGAGGCAGCAGCAGTAGCGGGGGACACGAGGCTGTGCACCAGGAGCATAGTAGGGTGCACAGGCCTCAGCAGTTCGACGGACAGCATTCCGCTGGTCCTGCCCACGGGGAAGAGGAGGAGGAAGATGAGGAGGAGTCGTTTTCGGCGCGCAGCATGTCCAATGTGGAGGATGCTAGGATGCCTGGGATGAGCGGGAGAGTGTCGTCTGGAGTGGTCGTTCCAGTGACATTGGGGTTGCTGCGTCAGGATTCCAGAATTCCAGCTGCGGGGTTCACAGCGCCCCGGCAGCCAGGTGAGACGGCGTTGGGGGCGTTTCTTGCGCTGGCACAGGGTGTGGGGCTGAGTGGTTTGGGCGGGGGGCAGAAGGAGATGATTGGGGGGTTGTTGCGGGTGGAGTCTGGGGGTGGTGCATCAGGTGCAGGCATGGGGGATTGGGCCTGTTGGGGGCGGAGGGACAGGTGGCTTGGGCGTCGCGGCTGGGGGGTTTGGTATAGGTGCAGACGCTAGCGGGCGGCGAGGACAACAGGCCGAGGTTGGATGATGCGGCCAGGGGGAGGTATATGTGTGCTTTGAGGGCCCTCTGGGGGGTGCATTTGAAGCAGGAGGTCAGGGATAGGATATGGCAGGGGGAATACGTGGATATCTTTTCGCTTCTTCCCTTGGAGCATTTTTATCTCGACTTAGGGAAGCGGGATGGGTCAAAGGAGGAGGAGAAAAGGGCGTTATAGGCTGATACCGCACACGTTTGCAAACTAGCTACAGGTGTTCGCCATATTAGCGAGCATGATTGGGGAGAAGGCGCCGGACAGCTGTTCGGCGATTTTCTGTTATTTGGATGCCATAGGAGAGGCGTTGTCACAACCAGACAGCTGAGAAGCTCTGACAGAGGCCTTTCAGAACCTCCTCCTTGAGTTTCTGTGTTGTGGTATTCAGTTCCTCCTCTCGTTAGCCTCTCTCAGCTGTCATGTGTTGGACTAATTGCTTCCCTTTAAATTCCTCCCCAAAATGCTTTTCTGGGCGGCTTATACTACTTCCTGGAGTGTGTGTGCATGCTGACTTTGTTCTCCTGTTTGCTACAAAGCTAAGTGTTGTACCTTTATCTGTTATTTTCTGTTTGCTGGATCCCAGGTGACCCTGACTCCCTCCGTATCTTGTGTAGGGAGCCGGTGGTCGTGTCCCCTCACTATTGTAGGGTGCTCAGGGCTTTATAGTCAAGGTTCCTGGATATGCAAACCTCCACCATTAGGATCTTTGCATAGGCTGAGCAGCCAGGGAAAGTGCCAGGTCTTCTGCAGGGGTCTCCCTTGGTTCCTTAGCTTTTGAATCCAGCGAGTCATTTATACATGTTGCTTTGCCTTGTTTCCTGTACACCGTCCGTGACAGGGGTATAGGGTTTATGGGGGTTCTGGGTGGTTAAGATATGGTGAACAATTTCATCAGAGGAAAGCGGGCCACCGGAGTATGTGGTGGGACCATAAGGATATAGGGTTGTGGATGAAGGTGACGGCACCTGTATGATTCGTGCAGCTCTTTCTGGGGGAACATGGGGGGGGGGGTCGGGTCAGTCGGGATTTGCAGCGGCCAAGGGCTTGTGATTTCTCTTTAATGAGGGGAGTTGCAAGTTTGGACCAAAGTGTAAATTCAAGCACAAGTGTTCTTCCTGTGGGGGAGGTCATGGGGCCATAGAGAGGTGGTAGCGGAGAAGCTCGCTAAGGAGGTGGCATTGGGTAGGATGGATGGGCCTTTTACGGAATTACCGTTGAGGGACTTGCGGGTTTCCCCTTTGGGGGCGGTGCCCAAGAAAGAGCTGAATAAGCTTCGGCTCATTCATCACCTGTCCTTTCCAAAGGGGCGTCGGTCAATGAAGGTATTGATCATGAGCTTTGTTCGGTGGTCTATACCTCCTTTGATGCGGCGGTAGGTTGGGGCCGGGGGCTTTATTGGCAAAAACTGACATTTGAGGGAGCGTTCCGGTTGTTGCCCGTTAACCCAGATAGTTTATACTTAGGATGTTTCTGGGATGGCGGGTATTTTGTGGATAGGTGTCTGCCAATGGGGTGCTCGGTGTCCTGTGCATACTTTGAAACATTCAGTTCTTTCCTGGAATGGGTTGTGAAGGATGTGTCGGGGTGCGGATCGCTTATCCATTACCTTGACTATTTCTTATGCTTGGGTCCGACGGATTCTTACATTTTTTTTCTAGGAGGTTGGCATCCGCTACTGGGGGGGGGGGGGGGTGGTGGCTGGTTGCCCCGCATCATTTTATTCGACTGGGGTGCGAGTTGAAGGGGGATTTGACAGTTTGGGAGCGGCTTTTGAAGGACTTTAATGGTAGGGCATTGGTGTTGGGGGAGGTGGTGGATAGTTTTGATTTGTATTTGGATGCTGCGGGTGGGGGGGGGGGCGCTTTGGTGTATTCTGTAATGGCCAGTGGTGTGCGGGACAGTGGCCCGAGTCTTGGGTGTTGAGGGGTTGGGTTCGGAATGTTGCATTGCTGGAGTTGTTTCCTATTGTATTGGCGGTGGTGCTATGGGGGGATAAGTTCCGTAATAGGAAAGTGCATTTTCAATGTGACAACCTGGGGGTGGTGCAGGCGATCAATGGATTGACGGCGTCATCTCCCCCTGTGGTTAAGTTATTGCAGCATTTACTGTTAGGGGGTTGATAACGGGGTGGCTGACTCTTTCTCGTTTGCAGTGGGAGTGTTTTCAGCAGCTCGCCACGGAGGCGGTCGGGTTGGTGTGTCCGGAGTTTCTGTGGGAGCTCTTGGAGATACAGTAGCGGGGTTGTTGAGGGAGTCTTTGAGCGCTTGCACTTGGATGGCCTATGGTAAGGCTTGGAGTGATTGAGAGCGATGGTGTGCGGAGTTGGGTGTGGGCATTGATGAAGGGGAAGTTCCGTTGGTACTTTTTTAGGGAGAATGGCAGAGAAGGGGCAGTCAGTAGCACAGGTGAATCAGGTTATGGCGGGTTTGGCGTTCGGGTTTAAACTTGGGGGGGGGCCTTCCGGATGTTACAAAGACCTTTTTGGTGAGACAGGTATTGAAGGGGGAAGCGAGTGGCGGATCATAGGCGGCCGGTTTTGTTTGCTTTATTGTTGCAGATTGGTGAGCAGGTGGGCGTGATTTGTAGGTCGGTGGGGGAGGTACAGTTGTTTAGATTAGCTTTTTCATTAGCGTTTTTCGGGGTTTTTCAGTTGGGTGAGTTAGTGTGTCCCAGTGTTAATAGGGCAGGGAGTTTGTGTGTGGGGGATGTGGATTTGTATGGGTATAGGGTGGTAGTGTGGATCCGTGTTTCTAAGATGGATAGGGAAAGTAGGGGCTGTAGTGTGTCGCTGTTCGAGGTGCCGGGGTGTGTGTTGTGTCCGGTTCGATGCTTGGAGCTGTACAGGGAGGGGGTGAGTTTTGGGGACATGGGGCCCCTGCTGAGGCATGTCACGTTTTCAGTTCGTGGCAGTGTTTAAAAAATGCTTAGGAGCATTAGGGATGGACTAAGAATTTTACAGGTCATTCCTTCAGGATTGGGGTGGCAACTGAGGCGGCTAGGTTGGGTTTGAGCAAGGAGGTGATCAAGAAGATAGGGAGATGGGAATATTTGCGCTTTAAATCTTCCGTTCGGTTGGGTGGTTGGTGATTTGGGGAACTGTCATTAATTTTCTTTTATTTGATAAAAAACGGAATATTTACAAACAACATCTCTTAGCAACCATTCCTGAAAAACGCATCACATCCGCACTTGCTTGTGGATGCGATGCGATTTTCACGCAGCCCCATTCACTTCTATGGGGGCAGCGTTCCGTGAAAATCGCAGAATATAGAACATGCAGTGATTTTTCACGCAATGCACAAGTGATGCATAAAAACCAACGCTCATGTACACAGACCGATTGAAATGAATGGATCCAGATTCAATGCGGGAGCAATGCATTCCCGAATTGCATTGTAATTTCAGAACATCTGGCATAGGGATGAGCGAATCTACTTCGGATGCTTCATCCAAAGTAGATTTGCATAAAACTTCAATGTAATACTGCAATACAGTATTAGAATGTATTGGCTCTGATGTTATTGGCGAAGTCTCACAAAACTTCATGTAATAACCTCCTAAATTAATTATTACTGCAAAAACATTGTTCCAAAACTAGGATTCAGTATCAAGATTTTTTAAAGTAATAATTAATTTGCAAAGTTATTACACAAAGTCTTGTGAGATTTCACAAAGTAATAACTTCGGCTCATCAGAGCCAATACATTCTTATGCTTCGTTCACACCAGCGTTCAGCCTTTCCGTTCTCCTGCTCCGTTATAGGAGCAGGAGAACAGAAAGGACGGATTGGGCACATAACTGAGCGGAGCCTACGGACCCCATAGACTATAATGGGGTCCGTTAGGTTTACGCGCTCAGAAGATGATTTTGGAGCGGAGACAAAAGTCCTGCATGTACTACTTTCGTCTCCGCTCCAAAATCATCTTCTGAGCGTAAACCTAATGGACCCCATTATAGTCTATGGGGTCCGTAGGCTGCGTTCGCCTCAGTAATGTGCCCAATCCATCCTATAACGGAGCAGGAGAACGGAAAGGCTGAACGCTGATGTGAACTCAGCCTTACAGTATTACAACAATGACGTTTTATGCGATGAGGAAGCATCCAAAGGCGATTTGTTCGTCCCTAATATGGTTGCTGATTCCTGGTCTAAAACTTCAAAATTGTCAAAAGAGATGAAAATGCCTCCAAAATAGGTGGCCACAAAAAATAGGCGCAAACACTAATAAATGTGCCCCATTTTTTTTTTTTATGATTTTATTAATACAATTTTGGACAGTGAGTATATACAAGAAGACAAAGATAATTTAAACTCACACTTAGGGCTCATTCACACAAACGTTTCCTGCCCGTTGCCGTATTGCGGACTGCATTTGCGGATCCATAATGCAAGGGCACCGTTTCGTGTGCATTACGCATAAGGGATGCGGACCCATTCACTTCAATAGATCCGCAAATCCGGACATACACAACGGTGCAGAATGGAACACTACGGAAGCACTATTGAGTGCTTCCTAGGCTATCGTTTCGTGCCTCCGCACTGCAAAAAGATAGAGCAAGTTCTATCTTTTTGGGGAACTGATGGATCGTGAACCCATTCAAGTGAATGGGTCCGTGATCCCAATGTGGCTGGCCCATGGTCAGTGCCCGTACATTGCAGACCACAATTTGCGGTCCACAGCACGGGCACGGACTTCACATGGTCGTGTGAACAAGCCCTTACAGGGAAGACAGGGTAAGAGTAAGAAATGCAGCAAAAATACTGTCCAGCTAAGTAAAATTTGAAGGAGTAACGCTATTCCATTGGTCAACCAGGCCAAGAGTTGTGAGGAATTGTGGAACTGGAACCAAGCCTCCCAGGTCAGTGTAAAGGCAAATAGTGAACCGCAACTCTCTGCTCCTAGCTCCTCCATGTGAGCAAGGGTATCAAGTGCAGTTACCAAAGTTATTTTCTGAAGACTCTCAGTCGATCTCCATCTATGAGGAATTATTTGCCTTATGGCCAATATAAAGAATCTGAGAGTTCCCCTCTTGATCTGTTGTATCCGACCCGGAAAAGCAGATAACAAACAAGCCTACTGTGGGAAAAAGGTATATTAGACCAGTAAAGAGAATTATATATGGTTCCGTGTACATGGTGGGAGCCTGTGGCATATTTTTCGGTTCAGTCTCCACCCACAATTTCGTGGAGCGATCATGTAGGAGGTTGAGGACACAATTCGCAATTACTGCCCTATAGTATGTAAGGAAGTTAGGAAAGCCCACTCCGCCAAAGGTCTTTGGATGTGTCAACAGACTATAGATTAATCTGGCCCTAGTTCTTTTCCATATCAATTGAGAGGTAAGCTTCCTGAGGCGGGCAAAGAATACTAGAGGGATTCCACAAGGAATCGTCTGGAATAAATACAGAAGTCTGGGTAAGATGTCCATCTTAAGGGCATTGATTTTGCCAAATCATGAAATTTGAAGAGAGCCCACCTCTGGAGACTTGTCTCACTGGATCTTAGCATGGGTTTATAGTTAAGTTGAAAAAGGTGGGAGGAATTTGCAGGCATGTAAAATCCTAAGTGCTTAAAAGTACTAAGTGCTTAATGGATTGTGAGTCACGGCTGTGTCACAATATTGTTCACCGTGACACGTGTGCCGTGCATGCTGGTTGCCAGGGGCAACATGTTGTTGTTGCAGAATGGTTTTTACCTTCCTCCTTTCTCCTGGTTCTTTCCCTGTGGGGTTAACTATCTGGCTCAATGGCTTTCAAGATGGAGTCAGTTGTACTCCAGCCTTTGTTTGTTCTGGAGCCTTGCTCCTGTGCTGGGTGTTCCATCTGCCCAGTCCTTGAGGGCCACATAGTGGGACATCGATGTATCTCTGATGTATTTCCGTTTTCTCCTTCTCTTCACTATCCGTTTTGTGGTATGGTGGGTGTTTTGTTTGGGTGGGTGTTGTGATGGTTGTTTGGTGTTCCATGTCTGGTCTGTCTATGGTGTATGCTCTGTCCTGCATGGATGCTAGATATCTCCGTGTATCTGTGCCCTTGGTGCAACCTGTCCACATGGGGGGGGGGGGGGGGGGTCCAGGCAGTTACTGGTGTGCTGGTTCCTATGTTTGGTGTTTGTACTGTGTTCTGTTTGGTGTGTGGGCTCCAGTACATATATGCAAGGGTTCCAGTCAGGTGGCTGAGGCAGGTAAGTGTGTTGTTATGGTTCTTACCTGCCGATCCAATAGCTGTTCACGATCTCCTTTTCCCTGCATCTAAAGGAGTGTACCAGGCTGTTTATGGATGTCACACGTGAAATTCGGGGATGGAGTGCCCGCTCTCTCCAACCACCTACCACTCTTTTTGCCGCATTCATAGAAACCGCGTTTGAGTCTATCCCGTATGCAAAGGGAGTTTTTATTTAGTATTTTAAGTATTTGCTGATGCAGCAATGATATACAGTATCTGCTTTGAGTTTATTAGATGAGGAGGTCTTGTTTAGGGTCTCCAGGTCTATAAGAAGTGTGGAGAGTTTATGTGAATGCTCTTTTTTAAGTCTAGCTCCGTGGGATAGGAATAGACCCCTAATCACACATGAGTGCTTCTCATTTCACAGGTGGGGCTGTTGTATCTGATGGTTTTTTTAGTGATATCTCTGGCAGCTCGTACATCAGTCACACAGGCCAAGTCATTTAGGCTGAGTTCACATGGCCGAGATTTCTGCGCGGGTGCAATGCGGGAGGTGAACGCATTGCACCCGCACTGAATCTGGACCCATTCATTTCTATGGGGCTGTGCACATGAGCTGTGACTTATTTTTCACACATCACGCATATGCGTGAAAATCGCAGCATGCTCTATATTGTGCATTTATCGCAGGCTCCATAGAAGTGAGTGGGGCTGAATGAAAATCGCAAGCATCCGCAAGAAAGTGCGGATGCGGTGCGATTTTCACGCATGGTTGCTAGGTGACAGTCTATTCACTGTATTTTCCCTTATAACATGGTTATAAGGGAAAATAATAGCATTCTGAATACAGAATGCTTAGTAGGTGATCAATTGAGGGTTAAGAAAAATAAAACAATTAACTCGCCTTCTCCTCTTGATCGCGTAGTTTCCCGTCTCTTCTTTACTTCAATGATGAACTACCTGCTAGGACCTGTGGTGACGTCAGATCACATGGTCCATCACCACGGTGATGGACCATGTGATTGGAGCATGTAATCTGATGTCACCACAGGTCCTTTAGCCGGTAGTTCATCATTTAAAGAAGTAAAGAAGAGACCGGGAACTACGCGATCAAGAGGAGAAGGTGAGTTAATAGTTTTATTTTTTTTAACCCTCAATTGATCACCTACTAAGCATTTTGTATTCAGAATGCTATTTTCCCTTATAACCATGTTATAGAGAAAATAACATCTACACAACACCAAACCTGAACTTCTGTGAAGAAGTTCAGGTCTGGGTACCACAGTCTTTTTTTTTTTTTTATCACGCGCGTGCAAAACACATTGCACCTGCATGATAAAAACTGAACATCTGAACGCAATCGCAGTCAAAACTGACTGCAATTCCGTACCTAATCGCGCGGGTTTGCCGAAATACACAGGGACACATCCGGACCTAATCCGGACACGCCCGTGTGAACCCAGCCTTAACAGGTTATCATTTAATCTCCAAGTAAACTGGCGCAAATTTATAGGATGGGGGGAACAGTAGGCCATATACAAGCGAATGGTCTGACCATAGAGCATCCATTGAGCAACGGGGATCTGAATCTAAGAGCTTATGAGAGATAAAAAGGTGATCATGTCTCCCATAACTATTGTGAGCTTGAGAGTGGACACTGTAATTCCAGACACCTGGATTCAAAACGCGCCATAAGTTAACCAAGTGTTTTGCCGCAAGATCAGCCCCTGAACATGCGTTATGACTCTGAGGAGACTGAGGACCTGGGGACAGAAGAGTCCTTGGTCAGGCCCATTACCATATTGAAGTCCCCTCCTAAGATGATGGAAGAGCCCTCTGCAAATCTGTTTAGCAGGAAACATACAATTGTACAATTACGCTTTCAAATCATTAATAGTGTTTCATAGCCACACTATGGAGGAGTTAGGAACAAACTTTTGCTCAAGAGGGAGGCTTATTGGATTAATCTACTCCAGACACAGGAGCCCAGAGGAATTAATCGTGACTTTTTCACACAGGCGTGTGCACCCTGTTGCCGTATTGCGGACCGCATTTGTGGATCCGCAATACACAGGTGCCGTTCTGTGGGCATTCCGCATCACGGATGCGGACCCATTCACTGCAATGGGTCCGCAGGTGGGGAATGGAAGCACGGAACGGAACCCTACAGAAGCACTACGGAGTGCTTCCGTGGGGTTTCATCCCGTACTTCCGTTCCGCAAAAAGATAGAACATGTCCTATCTTTTTGCGGAACGGCCGGATCGCGGACCCACTCTTGCCATTGTGCCGATTTTGATATATGGTATGCAAATCTAGTTAGTCGCCTGAGGATTTTTAAACCGAAGGTCGTCTGTCCCTGGTTAGGAAAATAAAAGTTGGCAACTGTGATAAAGGAATGGTCAACCGGGAGCTTAAGATAAACCAACCTCTAGGGTCAATATATGAGGACAAGACCGTAGGGCGGAAATTCTTATGGAATGCAATAGAAACTCCTCCTGCCTTTTTTAGTTGGATTGGGACCATGAAACCAGGCCGGATAGTATCTGCTCTCACACTTGAGCATAGAATTAACTTTAAAATGGGTCTAAAAAAATGTCTCGAAAAATAACCAACATGACTCTTTTCTTATGGAAACGATATAGGATCTGGCTACGTTTCTCAGGAGTGTTGAGGACACTGGCGTTATAAGTGAAAAATGAAAGAGGCACCATCACGGTAGGTAAGTAGATAGCACACTTTTCAGAATAGTCAGATCTCTTACCTGGAAATGTAACATTAAAGGAAGGGAGGACACATGGAGGGGAAGACATGTACAAAGTTGAGAGTATGAAAACATAGTATTAAAAAATGAAAGTATAGATGGTAAAAAGGGGGGGTGGGAGCCAACTAAATTGGTTCAGTGAAATACTAAACAGTGGCTTCAGTCACAATCAGCGCTAGGTGCTGTGGTACCTAAGTGGGGGAAGGAGAAGTGAATGGCAGCTGTACTAATCTCCAGAAACAGTAAGTGGATAACACTGTATAAAACAGGGCATGAGAATCACATGGTGCCAGCTTAGGATAGGCTCATATGGAGTATAATAACCTCTAATAACTAGGAGTAGACCTGTATTCAAAGGAAGGGAAACAAAAGATAACAAAATAAAATGATATTAGCATTCAGTTGATCTCAGTCCCCTGGTGCTTGAGGATGTCTAGAAGATCTCTGACGTTTAGGCGTAGCTGTTTGTCTGCCATCTGCCGTGGTGTGGAATAGTGGTCTTGGCCAATCGGGGAGTTCCAGTGGTGGTAGATAGAAGGTTTCCAATAGACTTGGTAGATCAGCTAGAGATTTCAAAACAGCTGTTTTCCCATCTTTCTTGGCAATCAGTTGGAAGGAAAATCACCATCTATAAATAATGGCGTTATCCCTGAAGATTGTCAGGAGAGGGTTTAAAGCCTTGCGTAGCATTAAGGTGCGTCTCGTGAGATCTGGCAAGATGAGGAATTCCTTATTTTCCAAAAGGGTTGCTTCTGGGTTTCTAACTGCTCCAAGAATGGCATCTTTATCTTTATAAAAATGGATTCTGCATATTATGGGGCGAGAAAGGTCTTCTGTTTTTGGGCCTGGGGCTCTGTGTATTCGATCGATCTCTATGGGCTGCCCAGGATCTCTATTCAGTAATTTGCCCAAATATTCATGTGCCCAAGTGTCACGGACGGTGTACAGGAAACAAGGCAAAACAACATGCATAAATGAGTCGCTGGATCCAAAAGCTAAGGAACAAAAGGGAGACCCCTGCAGAAGACCTGGCACTTTCCCTGGCTGCTCAGCCTATGCAAAGATCCGAATGGTGGAGGTCTGCATATCCACGTACCTTGACTATATAACCCCTGAGCACCCTACAATAGTGAGGGGACACGACCACCAGCTCCCTACACAAGATACGGAGGGAGTCAGGGTCACCTGGGATCCAGCAAACAGAAAATAACAGATAAATGTTCCACACTTAACTTTGTAGAAGAGAGGAGAACCAGATGAGCATGCACACACACACACTCCAGGAAGAAGTATAGGCCGCCCAGAAAAGCATTCTGGGGAGGAATTTAAAGGGAAGCAATTAGTCCAACACATGACAGCTGAGAGAGGCTAACGAGATGAGTAACTGAATACCACAACAAAGAAACTCAAGGGGGAGGTTCTGAAAGGCCTCTGTCAGAGCTTCTCAGCTGTCTGGTTGTGACACCAAGACTCTAAGTCTGAGGGGGTGGGGGATATTGTTTCGGGGAGTCCTCTGATACAGAGATTATTCCTCCGGTTCCTGTTTTCCATATCATCCAGATGGGTTAAGATATCCTGAATTTGCGCAGTATGGTCATATAGAACTTTGTGGTGTGAGTTCAGTTGTCAGGATTCAAACCAGTGACCAGCCACATCCCAGGCGGTAGCCCTGCTTACTAGACTACTAGACTACCGTACTCTCTGTCCATTCCTTCCTGAAGCCCTATTATTTAACCTCAGTCTTGCCAAGCCTTGCTCATCACCCTTGATTCCCCACACCTGGTACTTCCCTATATAAGTCCAGCCCCTTGCACTCCAGCTTGCTTATTTTTTATTTTTTTTGAGCTCCTGAGCCTTGATCAAGATTCTCCTCATCTGCTGCTCATGCTACTACTGGAAATCCACTGCTGACCAGGAATTGACTACTGACTACTCTTCTGCTTTTTCCCTACCTACTGAACTGCTACCACCGTTGCCATCCGGATTGTCTGACCACGCTTACTGCCGCCTGCCCTGACCCACTGCCTGCCTACCTACTACGCCTCTGCCAGACTTCCTGCACCTACTACCTGCCTGCGGTCCTTGCCATTGGGCTCCACTCCTCCAGCCAGCTGTCCTCTGACTCAGGTTAGCCTGTAGAACTGTTACACCAGTGCTGCAAGGACTTGTTCTTGTACTTCTTCTATCTCCTCTACCCTCTGACCAACATTTTTAATGTCCTGATGTAGGGCAACTATATCTTGCTTATTGGAGGTTTACAATCTCATGAATAAGGCATCTATCTCAGGCTTGGTGGGAAGCGCCTTAAGGTGCATTTTCCAATCCCAGTCACCGTTTTGGTCTTTGGAGTCTGGCAATCTCACTGACCTGGGGTGTCATGGCTGGGGAGCTGCCTTGATGAGGTGAGGAGCCACAGGAAGCTGCCGCGTACCTGGATAAGGTGGGAGAGGATGGGGCTGCTGAGATGGGGCTCGCTGCCGCTGTGTAGGAGCCCGGGGATCCGGTGGTCTTAGCCTCTTGATGTTTAGATGGTCCACCCTTCGGGGAGCTTGAATGCTGGTTATGCGCAGGAGAAGCTGCTCAGGTGGTGTCTCTGCCATCTTTGCCAACGCGCTGTCATCAGCGTTCCCAGCACGCTGACCGGACGAGCTATAGAAGCGGGAAATGGATCCAGAATCTCGATCCATAGGACCAGGTGTTGAAGAGATTTTCTTCCTTCAGCCCTTCATTGATAGTTAGCAGTCAAGTGTCCTGCACGTGTTTAACCACTTCAACCCCGCTAGCTGAAACCCCCTTCATGACCAGAGCACTTTTTACACTTCGGCACTACACTCCTTTCACCGTTTATGGCTCGGTAATGCAGCTTACCACCCAAATGAATTTTACCTCCTTTTCTTCTCACTAATGGAGCTTTCATTTGGTGGTATTTTATTGCTGCTGACATTTTAACTTTTTTTGTTATCAATCAAAATGTAACGATTTTTTTGCAAAAAAAAAACTTTTTTCACTTTCAGCTGTAAAATTTAGCAAAAAAAACGACATCCATATATAAATTTTTCGCCAAATTTATTGTTCTACATGTCTTTGATAAAAAAAAAATGTTTGGGCAAAAAAAAAATGGTTTGGGTAAAAGTTATAGCGTTTACAAACTATGGTACAAAAATGTGAATTTCCGCTTTTTGAAACAGCTCTGATTTTCTGAGCACCTGTCATGATTCCTGAGGTTCTACAATGCCCAAACAGTAGAAAAACCCCACAAATGACCCCATTTCGGAAAGTAGACACCCTAAGGTATTTGCTGATGGGCATAGTGAGTTCATAGAACTTTTTATTTTTTATCACAAGTTAGCGGAAAATGATGATGATTTATTTATTTTTTTCTTACAAAGTCTCATATTCCACTAACTTGCGACAAAAAATAAAACATTCTAGGAACTCGCCATGCCCCTCACGGAATACCTTGGGGTGTCTTCTTTCCAAAATGGGGTCACTTGTGGCGTAGTTATACTGCCCTGGCAATTTAGGGGCCCATATGTGTGAGAAGTACTTTGCAATCAAAATCTGTAAAAAATGACCGGTGAAATCCGAAAGGTGCACTTTGGAATATGTGCCCCTTTGCCCACCTTGGCATCAAAAAAGTGTCACACATCTGGTATCGCCGTACTCAGGAGAAGTTGGGGAATGTGTTTTGGGGTGTCATTTTACATATACCCATGCTGGGTGAGAGAAATATCTTGGCAAAAGACAACTTTGCCCATTTTTTTATACAAAGTTGGCATTTGATCAAGATGTTTATCTCACCCAGCATGGGTATATGTAAAATGACACCCCAAAACACATTCTCCAACTTCTCCTGAGTACGGCGATACCAGATGTGTGACACTTTTTTGCAGCCTAGATGCGCAAAGGTGCCCAAATTCCTTTTAGGAGGGCATTTTTAGACATTTGGATCCCAGGCTTCTTCTCACGCTTTAGGGCCCCTAAAAAGCCAGGGCAGTATAAATACCCCACATGTGACCCCACTTTGGAAAGAAGACACCCCAAGGTATCCAATGCGGGGCCTGGCAAGTTCATAGAATTTTTTTTTTTCGCATAAGTTAGCGGAAATTGTTTTTTTTTTTTTTTTTTTCTCACAAAGTCTCACTTTCCACTAACTTAGGACAAAAATTTAAATCTTTCATGGACTCAATATGCCCCTCAGCAAATACCTTGGGGTGTCTTCTTTCCAAAATGGGGTCAGTTGTGGGGTGTTTGTACTGCCCTGGCATTTGAGGGTCTCCGCAATCATTACATGTATGGCCAGCATTAGGAGTTTCTGCTATTCTCCTTATATTGAGCATACAGGTAATGAGATTTTTTTTTCCGTTCAGCCTCTGGGCTGAAAGAAAAAAATGAACGGCACAGATTTCTTCATTCGCATCGATCAATGTGGATGGAAAAATCTCTGCCAAAAAAAAAAAATGGAGGGGAAAGGCGTCTGCCAGGACATAGGAGCTCCGCCCTACATCCATACCCACTTAGCTTGTATGCCCTGGCAAACCAGATTTCTCCATTCACATCAATCGATGTGGATGAATAAATCATTGCCGGGATTTTATTTATTTTTTTATATATATATATATACAAAGTGTTTGCCAAAGCATAGGAACGCCGCCTCCTCCTCAGCTCGTATGCCTCGGCAAACATATCTGTTACTGCAGAGGAGAAAATCCCGTCTTGCAGCGCCGCATACACCGACTTGCGTGTAATCTGACAGCAGCGCAATGCTTCTGTCAGAATGCACATCGGTGCTGCAGCTGGTCGATCGGTTGGTCCACCTGGAAGGTAAAAAAAGAAAAAAAAAAAAAAAAAGAAAAAACCAGGCAGCAACGCAATAATTTTATTAACTTTGCAACAGAACATATAAACTTTAACTTTTTTAACTGAACATTAACCTTTTTGCTTACTGGTGTTTTTATTTTTTATTTTTTTGTTTTTTTTACCTTTATAGAACAAACCTCTCCTTCCCCATGGGTCAATGTGCAAAGCGCAAATCGCCCAAAGATGTGGCGAAGTGCGTTATGCACTTTGTCCCATGTGAAAGGAGACGTTTGCAGCAGCAGTGAGTGAATGGGCCCTAATAGCCCTGTGTGCCTGTCCTGGTGAGATGATCCCTATGCTAATAGTGTACCTGTGAGTGGTACTTCCGGAAACACTCTCCAAAGCATAGTGCAGGGTGGTCAGGACAGTCAGGACAGAAATAGCGGGTGTCACGCCTTATTCCACTCCTGCTACAGACACGACATCTTTTTCGGGGTGACGGTTGGGTTGAGGTACCAGGAACGACATTGGGGAAATGTCGCTCGTGTAGATGGCTAACTACACTGGTGGATGGGGCCACGGAACCTCCTGGGTACAGGAGGTTCTCGATGAGCTCTTCCTGAAATTTGAGGAAGGATCCAGTTCTCCCAGCCTTACTGTAGAGAACAAAACTATTGTACAGAGCCAATTGAATTAAATATACAGACACCTTCTTATACCAGCGTCTGGTTCTGCGGGAAACTAAATACGGAGACAACATCTGGTCATTGAAGTCCACCCCTCCCATGAGCAAATTATAGTCGTGGACTGAGAGGGGCTTTTCAATGACACGGGTTGCTCGCTCAATTTGGATTGTCGTGTCTGCGTGAATGGAGGAGAGCATGTAAACGTCACGCTTGTCTCTCCATTTCACCGCGAGCAGTTCTTCGTTACACAGTGCGGCCCTCTGCCCCCTTGCAAGACGGGTGGTAACGAGCTGTTGGGGGAAGCCCGCGCGACTAGTTCGCGCGGTACCACAGGCGCCAATCCGTTCTAGAAACAAATGCCTAAAGAGGGCCACACTTGTGTAAAAATTGTCCACATAAAGATGGTACCCCTTGCCGAATAAGGGTGACACCAAGTCCCAAACTGTCTTCCCACTGCTCCCCAGGTAGCCAGGGCAACCGACCGGCTCCAGGGTCTGATCTTTTCCCTCATAGATCCGAAATTTGTGGGTATAGCCTGTGGCCCTTTCACAGAGCTTATACAATTTGACCCCATACCGGGCGCGCTTGCTTGGGATGTATTGTTTGAAGCCAAGGCGCCCGGTAAAATGTATCAGGGACTCGTCTACGCAGATGTTTTGCTCTGGGGTATACAAATCTGCAAATTTCTGGTTGAAATGGTCTATGAGGGGCCGAATTTTGTGGAGCCGGTCAAAAGCAGGGTGGCCCCTGGGACGGGAGGCGGTGTTGTCACTAAAGTGCAGGAAACGCAGGATGGCCTCAAAACGTGCCCTGGACATAGCAGCAGAGAACATGGGCATGTGATGAATCGGGTTCGTGGACCAATATGACCGCAATTCATGCTTTTTTGTCAGGCCCATGTTGAGGAGGAGGCCCAGAAAAGTTTTAATTTCGGAAACTTGGACTGGTTTCCACCGGAAAGGCTGGGCATAAAAGCTTCCCGGGTTAGCAGTGATAAATTGTGTGGCATACCGATTTGTTTCTGTCACAACTAAGCCTAAGAGCTCCGCAGTCAAGAACAGCTCAAAAAATCCCAGGGCCGAACCGATCTGAGCTGTCTCAACCCGAACTCCAGACTGGGCGGTGAAAGGGAAAACTACAGGTGCGGCTGAAGTTGGGGACTGCCAATCAGGGTTTGCCAGCACCTCTGGGATTCTAGGGGCTCTACGGGCACGTCTTTGCGGTGGCTGCGACGGGGTCACTACTGCACGTGCCACCGTACCAGCTTCAACTGCCCTTCTGGTGCTCGCTACTTCACCAGGTTGTACGGCAGTGCTGGTACTAGGTCCAGGAAGGGCTGGGCTGCTGGTGTATGCCTCACCACGTAATCCGACAGCACCAGCCCCACTCTGCTGCTCTTGAAGCGGATCCTGCGCAACCTGCGGTCTCGCGACACAGGGCCGGGTATGCCTGGTGCTATCAGGGACCTCAGCCTCCTCGTCCGAACTTTGGGTCAGAGAGCCACTGCTTTCTACAGGTTCGTATTCTGACCCGCTGGATTCATCAGATGAGGGTTCCCACTCCTCATCCGACTGGGTCAGAAGCCTGTAGGCCTCTTCAGAGGAATTCCCCCTGTTTGACATTTTGGGCAACTAAATTTAGGGGTATTCCCTGAGACTACCCAAGAAAAAAAAAGCAAGCCTGTCTTACAAAGGGGAGGCTAGCGAAGTACCGGAGGCCGCTGCGGTTGATAAAAAATATCAAAACTGATTTTTTTTATCGCCGCAGTGCGTGTAAAGTGATTGTGCAGTGATCAACAAAAAATTTTTTTTTGTCACTGCGGTGGGGCGGGTGTGGGCGAACGCACGTGTGGGCGACCGATCAGGCCTGATCGGGCAAACACTGCGTTTTGGGTGGAGGGCGAACTAAAGTGACACTAGTACTATTATAGATCTGACCGTGATCAGTTTTGATCACTTCCAGATACTATAAAAGTACAAATGATGATTAGCGATACGCTAATCAGCGAATAACTGACTGCGGTGCGGTGGGCTGGGCGCTAACTGATCGCTAACTACCTAACCAAGGGACCTAAACTATACCTAAAACCTAACGGTCAATACCAGTGAAAAAAAAAAGTGACAGTTTACACTGATCACTTTTTTCCTTTCACTAGTGATTGACAAAGGGGTGATCAAAGGGTTAATTGGGGTTCAGGGGGGTGATCAGGGGCTATAGTGTAGTGTTGGTGCTACTCACTGTGAAGCCTGCTCCTCTGCTGGATCCAACCGACGAAAAGAACCAGCAGAGGAGCAGGGCAGCCATATAACAGATCATATTTACAAATATGATCTGTTATCTGGCGCTGTGATTGTTTTTTTGGAAAATCATCAGCTTGCCAGCCGCGATCATTGGCTGGCAAGCTGATGACAAAATGGTCTTCTTCGAAATGCCAGCCCGAACTGCGCATGCGCGGGCAGCATAGCGTGTCATCTCGCGTTTTAGGATTGTTTTCTGGCATTGTCTTGTGACTCATGCTTTGACTGCTCTTGCATTGGACCTGTATGATTGCTGGGGGCTCTTCCTTTATTGATCTTCCCACGTATTGTCATTTTCTTGTGTAATACACATGTGCGTTTAAGTATTTTAATTAAAGACAGTGGGGGTCATTTATCAATGTAAAAAGAAAGTTGCAAGACCCCGTTTTTTAAAATTCCCTGTGACAAAATGTTGTTGCACACTGCGTTTTTACACAGTCCTCGCCATTGTTCACCGCTAATCTATTCAAATTAATACCTGGAAAACCAGGTGTAAAAATGAAGTGAAAACTACTCCAGTCAAGATCTGGAGTAGTTTTCATTCCATGCAGTTGCACCTACCTAATATATGACGACATAAAAAATGTGCCGCTTCCTTCAGTAGTGGAGGAGCTATCAAAGACCGGCGTAAAAAGCAGGTCTTTGATAGATGACCCCTGTAGGTTTTACAGCCACAGCAAAAGAAATGGAATTTAAAAATCTCCAACAGATTTCATTGGTTAATGTAGAGGTGTGAAATCCACAGCAAAATCGCATGTTGCAAATTTTGCCACAAATTAATCGGCAGATTTGCCAAGAGAAATCCAACATGTGTGCAGCGATCCTTAGAGTACACTTTGAAACAGTATCTGAAAAATCGTATGTGGTTTTTACCATGATGTGCTGTGTTTTAATGACAGTTAGGAGACGTTCACATGGTGGATTTTTCCAGAATCTGAGATAGAAATCAGAATCGGTGTCAATGTGAGAACAAGAATGACCACCTGTGCGCAGTCCATTCACCATCCGGAACACAGACAACTTTCTTACTGCCTGTCCGAAAACAGCCACAGTCCTGTGGCATGACCCTGCAGAGGCTGAGGTGCAGTTGTCGTGTGGTTTGAACTACAAAGCCTTGCAAACTGCTGTGATTGAAAAATGCGCAAAAAATAAATACCGGATCAGTTTTTCCAGTGGAACTGCCTGCCGGAATCCTCTAACGCAAGGGTGAAAGTACCCTTAACAAAATGTATTGTTAATGGCTGATTGGCAAAGTGATGTTTAGCTGCCAAACCGCGTGGCCATTAGAAATCAAAATACATTTTCGATTTGTAGGGGGGTCAGAAAGGTGAACATCTTTAAAGGGCATCTGTCAGCAGATTTGTACCTATGACACTGGCTGACCTGCTACATGTGAGCTTGGCAGCTGGAGGCATCTATGTTGGTCCCATGCTTATATGTGCCTGCATTGCTGAGAAAATTATGTTTTAATATATGCAAATGAGCTTCCAGGAGAAATAGGGGCGTTACCATTACACCTAGAGGCTCTGCTCTCTGTTACTGCTGAGCCTTCTCCAGTTTGATTGACAGGGCAATGAGTGATTTTTCCACTGCCTGCCCACCGTAAATTAAAGTGCAGAGAGTGTGGCAGCTGCAAAGAGAACAGAACCTCTAGGTGTAACATCAATGCCCCCGTTGCTCCTAGAGGCTCATTTGCATATATTAAAACATCATTTTTCTCAGCAGTGCGGGCATATATGAACATGCGACCAACACAGATGTCTTCAGCTGCCAAGTGCACATGCAACAGGTCAGCCAATGTCATAGGTTCAAATCTACTGACAGATGGCCTATTAGTAGAGTTGAGCGAACACCTGGATGTTCGGGTTCGAGAAGTTCGGCCGAACTTCCCGGAAATGTTCGGGTTCGGGATCCGAACCCGATCCGAACTTCGTCCCGAACCCGAACCCCATTGAAGTCAATGGGGACCCGAACTTTTCGGCACTAAAAAGGCTGTAAAACAGCCCAGGAAAGGGCTAGAGGGCTGCAAAAGGCAGCAACATGTAGGTAAATCCCCTGCAAACAAATGTGGATAGGGAAATGAATTAAAATAAAAATTAAATAAATAAAAATTAACCAAAATCAATTGGAGAGAGGTCCCATAGCAGAGAATCTGGCTTCCAGTCACCCACCACTGGAACAGTCCATTCTCAGATATTTAGGCCCCGGAACCCAGGCAGAGGAGAGAGGTCCCGTAACAGAGAATCTGGCTTCATGTCAGCAGAGAATCAGTCTGCATGTCATAGCAGAGAATCAGGCTTCACGTCACCCAACATTGGAACAGTCCATTGGCATATATTTAGGCCCCGGCACCCAGACAGAGGAGAGGTTCATTCAACTTTGGGTAGCCTCGCAATATAATGGTAAAATGAAAATAAAAATAGGATTGAATGAGGAAGTGCCCTGGAGTCCAATAATATATGGTTAAGGGGAGGAAGTTAATGTCTAATCTGGACAAGGGACGGACAGATCCTGTGGGATCCATGCCTGGTTCATTTTTATGAACGTCAGCTTGTCCACATTGGCTGTAGACAGGCGGCTGCGTTTGTCTGTAATGACGCCCCCTGCCGTGCTGAATACACGTTCAGACAAAACGCTGGCCGCCGGGCAGGCCAGCACCTCCAAGGCATAAAAGGCTAGCTCTGGCCACGTGGACAATTTAGAGACCCAGAAGTTGAATGGGGCCGAACCATCAGTCAGTACGTGGAGGGGTGTGCACATGTACTGTTCCACCATGTTAGTGAAATGTTGCCTCCTGCTAACACGTTGCGTATAAGGTGGTGGTGCAGTTAGCTGTGGCGTGTTAACAAAAGTTTTCCACATCTCTGCCATGCTAACCCTGCCCTCAAAGGAGCTGGCATTGACACAGCTGCCTTGGCGACCTCTTGCTCCTCCTCTGCCTTGGCCTTGGGCTTCCACTTGTTCCCCTGTGACATTTGGGAATGCTCTCAGTAGCGCGTCTACCAACGTGCGCTTGTACTCGCGCATCTTCCTATCACGCTCCAGTGCAGGAAGTAAGGTGGGCACATTGTCTTTGTAGCGTGGATCCAGCAGGGTGGCAACCCAGTAGTCCGCACAGGTTAAAATGTGGGCAACTCTGCTGTCATTGCGCAGGCACTGCAGCATGTAGTCGCTCATGTGTGCCAGGCTGCCCAGGGGTAAGGACAAGCTGTCCTCTGTGGGAGGCGTATCGTCATCGTCCTGCCTTTCCCCCCAGCCACGCACCAGTGATGGACCCGAACTGCGTTGGGTGCCACCCCGCTGTGACCATGCTTCATCCTCATCCTCCTCCACCTCCTCCTCATCCTCGTCCTCCTCGTCCTCCAGTAGTGGGCCCTGTCCGGCCACATTTGTACCTGGCCTCTGCTGTTGCCAAAAACCTCCCTCTGAGTCACTTCGAAGAGACTGGCCTGAAAGTGCTAAAAATGACCCCTCTTCCTCCTCCTCCTCCTCCTGGGCCACATCCTCTTCCATCATCGCCCTAAGTGTTTTCTCAAGGAGACATAGAAGTGGTATTGTAACGCTGATAACGGCGTAATCGCCACTGGCCATGTTGGTGGAGTACTCGAAACAGCGCAACAGGGCACACAGGTCTCGCATGGAGGCCCAGTCATTGGTGGTGAAGTGGTGCTGTTCTGTAGTGCGACTGACCCGTGCGTGCTGCAGCTGAAACTCCACTATGGCCTGCTGCTGCTCGCACAGTCTGTCCAGCATGTGCAAGGTGGAGTTCCACCTGGTGGGCACGTCGCATATGAGGCGGTGAGCGGGAAGGCCGAAGTTACGCTGTAGCGCAGACAGGCGAGCAGCAGCAGGATGTGAACGCCGGAAGCGCGAACAGACGGCCCGCACTTTATGCAGCAGCTCTGACATGTCGGGGTAGTTGTGAATGAACTTCTGCACCACCAAATTCAGCACATGCGCCAAGCAAGGGATGTGCGTCAAATTGGCTAGTCCCAGAGCTGCAACGAGATTTCGCCCATTATCACACACCACCAGGCCGGGCTTGAGGCTCACCGGCAGCAACCACTCGTCGGTCTGTTGTTCTATACCCCGCCACAACTCCTGTGCGGTGTGGGGCCTGTCCCCCAAACATATGAGTTTCAGAATGGCCTGCTGACGTTTACCCCGGGCTGTGCTGAAGTTGGTGGTGAAGGTGTGTGGCTGACTGGATGAGCAGGTGGAAGAAGAGGAGGAGGAAGCCGAGAAGGAGGAGGTGGCAACAGGAGGCAAAGAATGTTGCCCTGCGATCCTTGGCGGCGGAAGGACGTGCGCCAAACAGCTCTCCGCCTGGGGCCCAGCTGCCACTACATTTACCCAGTGTGCAGTTAGGGAGATATAGCATCCCTGGCCGTGCTTACTGGTCCACGTATCTGTGGTTAGGTGGACCTTGCCACAGATGGCGTTGCGCAGTGCACACTTGATTTTATCGGATACTTGGTTGTGCAGGGAAGGCACGGCTCTCTTGGAGAAGTAGTGGCGGCTGGGAACAACATACTGTGGGACAGCAAGCGACATGAGCTGTTTGAAGCTGTCTGTGTCCACCAGCCTAAATGACAGCATTTCATAGGCCAGTAGTTTAGAAATGCTGGCATTCAGGGCCAGGGATCGAGGGTGGCTAGGTGGGAATTTACGCTTTCTCTCAAATGTTTGTGAGATGGAGAGCTGAACGCTGGCGTGTGACATGGTTGAGACACTTGGTGACGGAGGTGGTGGTGGTGGTGTTGGTGGTACATCCCCTGTTTGCTGGGCGGCAGGTGCCAACGTTCCTCCAGAGGCGGAGGAAGAGGCCGAGGCGGCAGCAGCAGAAGAGGCCGAGGCGGCAGCAGCAGAAGAGGTAGCAGGGGGAGCCTGAGTGACTTCCTTGGTTTTAAGGTGTTTACTCCCCTGCAGTTCATGCTTTGCATGCAGGTGCCTGGTCATGCAGGTTGTGCTAAGGTTCAGAACGTTAATGCCTCGCTTCAGGCTCTGATGGCACAGCGTGCAAACCACTCGGGTCTTGTCGTCAGCACATTGTTTGAAGAAGTGCCATGCCAGGGAACTCCTTGAAGCTGCCTTTGGGGTGCTCGGTCCCAGATGGCGGCGGTCAGTAGCAGGCGGAGTCTCTTGGCGGCGGGTGTTCTGCTTTTGCCCACTGCTCCCTCTTTTGCTACGCTGTTGGCTCGGTCTCACCACTGCCTCTTCCTCCGAACTGTGAAAGTCAGTGGCACGACCTTCATTCCATGTGGGGTCTAGGACCTCATCGTCCCCTGCATCGTCTTCCACCCAGTCTTGATCCCTGACCTCCTGTTCAGTCTGCACACTGCAGAAAGACGCAGCAGTTGGCACCTGTGTTTCGTCATCATCAGAGACATGCTGAGGTGGTATTCCCATGTCCTCATCATCAGGAAACATAAGTGGTTGTGCGTCAGTGCATTCTATGTCTTTCACCGCTGGGGAAGGGCTAGGTGGATGCCCTTGGGAAACCCTGCCAGCGGAGTCTTCAAACAGCATAAGAGACTGCTGCATAACTTGAGGCTGAGACAGTTTCCCTGGTATGCATGGGGGTGATGTGACAGACTGATGGGGTTGGTTTTCAGGCGCCATCTGTGCGCTTTCTGCAGAAGACTGGGTGGGAGATAATGTGAACGTGCTGGATCCACTGTCGGCCACCCAATTGACTAATGCCTGTACCTGCTCAGGCCTTACCATCCTTAGAACGGCATTGGGCCCCACCATATATCGCTGTAAATTCTGGCGGCTACTGGGACCTGAGGTAGTTGGTACACTAGGACGTGTGGATGTGGCAGAACGGCCACGTCCTCTCCCAGCACCAGAGGGTCCACTAACACCACCACGACCATGTCCACGTCCGCGTCCCTTACTAGATGTTTTCCTCATTGTTATCGTTCACCACAACAACAAAAATATTATTTGGCCCAATGTATTGTATTCAAATTCAGCGGGATATAAATTTGAGGCCTAGTATTTAGGCGCTGGGTGACCGGTATGGATTTAGTGACAGAATTAGACTGGGATATGCACAGTAGCGTGTGTGTGTGAAGTTATTCTGAATGACCCTATGTGCACCTTGAATATTATATACCCTTTTAGGGATAGATTTCAAATAGCTCTGATATAGCAGAAACCACTAAATTATGAAATTGCTAAATTGGGAATTGTATTTCAACCCAGAACAAAAAATGTGCTTTGACGGACACTAAATAACTTTCCCAGCCACAACAGGACAGCGGTAACGAGAGATTTAGCGGGATATAAATTTGAGGCCTAGTATTTAGGCGCTGGGTGACCGGTATGGATTTAGTGACAGAATTAGACTGGGATATGCACAGTAGCGTGTGTGTGTGAAGTTATTCTGAATGACCCTATGTGCACCTTGAATATTATATACCCTTTTAGGGATAGATTTCAAATAGCTCTGATACAGCAGAAACCACTAAATTATGAAATTGCTAAATTGGGAATTGTATTTCAACCCAGAACAAAAAATGTGCTTTGACGGACACTAAATAACTTTCCCAGCCACAACAGGACAGCGGTAACGAGAGATTTAGCGGGATATAAATTTGAGGCCTAGTATTTAGGCGCTGGGTGACCGGTATGGATTTAGTGACAGAATTAGACTGGGATATGGCCAAAAAATAACCACATTATTGCTGATTAAATGCACTTGGTGACGGGCGCAGCTTGCCCCTGATATAGTATATGGCCAAAAAATGAACAGACTATTGCTGGTTAAATGCACTTGGTGTCACAGCTTGACCAACCACACTACTGAGGGTTAAATGCACTTGGTGACGGGCGCAGCTTGCCCCTGATGTAGTATATGGCCAAAAAATGAACAGACTATTGCTGGTTAAATGCACTTGGTGTGATAGCTTGACCAACCACACTACTGAGGGTTAAATGCACTTGGTGACGGGCGCAGCTTCCCCCTGATGTAGTATATGGCCAAAAAATGAACAGACTATTGCTGGTTAAATGCACTTGGTGTCACAGCTTGACCAACCACACTACTGAGGGTTAAATGCACTTGGTGACGGGCGCAGCTTGCCCCTGATGTAGTATATGGCCAAAAAATGAACAGACTATTGCTGGTTAAATGCACTTGGTGACGGGCGCAGCTTGCCCCTGATTTAGTATATGGCCAAAAAATGAACAGACTATTGCTGGTTAAATGCACTTGGTGTGATAGCTTGACCAACCACACTACTGAGGGTTAAATGCACTTGGTGACGGGCGCAGCTTGCCCCTGATTTAGTATATGGCCAAAAAATGAACAGACTATTGCTGGTTAAATGCACTTGGTGTGATAGCTTGACCAACCACACTACTGAGGGTTAAATGCACTTGGTGACGGGCGCAGCTTGCCCCTGATGTAGTATATGGCCAAAAAATAAACAGACTATTGCTGGTTAAATGCACTTGGTGTGACAGCTTCACCCTGATGTAGGCTTTAGCCAAAAAACAAACGCACCATTGAGGGTTAAATGCACTTGGTGACAGGCGCAGCTTGCCCCTGATGTAGTATATGGCCAAAAAATAAACAGACTATTGCTGGTTAAATGCACTTGGTGTGACAGCTTCACCCTGATGTAGGCTTTAGCCAAAAAACAAACGCACCATTGAGGGTTAAATGCACTTGGTGACAGGCGCAGCTTGCCCCTGATGTAGTATATGGCCAAAAAATAAACAGACTATTGCTGGTTAAATGCACTTGGTGTGACAGCTTCACCCTGATGTAGGCTTTAGCCAAAAAACAACCACACCATTGAGGGTTAAATGCACTTGGTCGCAGCTTGTGCTGGCGCACCACAAGACACAAAATGGCCGCCGATCACCCCAGAAAAATGTGACTGACAAACGGTCTGGGCAGCCTAAAAACAGTGAGCAATTGAGTATCAGCAGCTCAATGACCCACAGCTGCAGATCGATCAATAATCAAGTCCTTTGGAGGAGTTAATCTGCCTAATCTCGCCCTACTGTCGCATCCGCAACCTCTCCCTACGCTAATCAGAGCAGAGTGACGGGCGGCGCTATGTGACTCCAGCTTAAATAGAGGCTGGGTCACATGGTGCTCTGGCCAATCACAGCCATGCCAATAGTAGGCATGGCTGTGATGGCCTCTTGGGGCAAGTAGTATGACGCTTGTTGATTGGCTGCTTTGCAGCCTTTCAAAAAGCGCCAAGAAAGCGTCACAAAAGCGCCAAGAAAGCGACGAACACCGAACCCGAACCCGGACTTTTACGAAAATGTCCGGGTTCGGGTCCGTGTCACGGACACCCCAAAATTCGGTACGAACCCGAACTATACAGTTCGAGTTCGCTCATCCCTACCTATTAGGCGTAATGTTTGGGGGGCACTGTTAAAGATCACTTTTACTGTGTGGGGTACAACAGGTGGCATTATTGCTTTATAGAGCAAAATGAGGGGCACTTACTCCATTGGTTCGCTATTACCATCTGGGCCATTTGGTACAATTATTTTTGGAGACTATATCAATATCATAGAATGAAATAGCATTAATTGGGGTTTGGACCAGATGGCAAAGGTGAATGACTACAACCTGAAAATACATCTCCTGTGAGTCAATGGATAAAACTACTGTAATCGCTTATATGATCTGGTATTTCACACTATACGACCACTGTAAGGTGGTATATTCAGCCCATAAAGGAACTATTGCATCAGGGTCCATAAACCTTTAGCTACACCTCTGAACGGAGCCAGGGTGCATATCAAGGAAAATATGACATGGACCACAGGAGAAATCCACTAACTGGTCACAAGACGCAATGGAGTCCAGATCCTCTTAGTGAAGAGTGCTCCTAAGGGGTGTTGGCTGCTGTGTCAGCTCTGCTTTCCTACATACAACCCTATCCTTTAGCATCTGCATATAAATCTCTCGCCTCTGAGTGAGGAGTATACACATTGTTTTAGCCTGTCTGACAACCCTACACCCCGCAGGGAGGCTAATGAATCAGGGCTCAGCAGGGAGTGACTTTAGCTTCCAGACAGTCAGATTTGTAGAGTGCTGCAAGTGTAAAGTGCCCCTTGTCTCAGTGGGTGGACATCAGGAGGGCTTCTGCACCACTTAAGTTGTCTGTAGATGTACTGTATTGTGAAAGAGTTATAGGTTGTTGTGAGAACAAATTCTGAAAAGTAAGAATGCTTTTAAAAATAGAAGTGTTAATACTTTATTTTGCAATTGCCAAAATGCAAGTTGAATGAAGAGAAGAACAAAGAAATCTAAATTAAATCAATATTTGCTGTGACCACCCTTTACCTTCAAAACAGCATCAGTTCTAGGTACATTTGCACACAAGTGCAGGGAGGTTGTTCCAAACATCTTGGATAACTAACCACAAATTTGTGAATGTAGGCTTGCTCTTATCCTTCTGTTTCTTCATGTAATCCCAGACAGACTCAATGATGTTGAGATCAGGGCTCTGGAGGGCCATATCATCACTTCCAGGGCTCCTTTGGCTTTATGCAAAAAATAGATCTTATGTCACAAAGCGCCGGCTTCATGTTCCCTCTCCTCAGGCATGTTCCCTCTCCTCAGGGCGCCGGTGCCTTGTGGCTAGTACGGAGCAAGGACGTGCGTTGCGTCCTCATCTCCCCATCAACGGGGGGTGGGAAGGATCCGACCACACTCACCTCCTTAGCGCGGTCGGCGCCCTCCACTTCCATTGCAACTGTAAGGAGTCCGAGCTGAGTACTCAGCGCTTGGCTGGTTGCAGGGGAATGAGTCATGTGGCGCTGGCAATGTCACATGACTCCTCTTGCTGGGAATTAGTCATGTGACGCTGGCCACATCACATGATTCCTCTTCCTCACTATATATACAGGCAACCTGCTGGTCATAGGTTGCCTGTGAATAAGGTCCTATCCAGTGTTCCTTTGTGTTATTCCATGGCTTTTGACTCCCGACTCAATCGTCTTCGTCCTTGCTTGCTCCCTGTGTCTGCTTCACTTCTCCTGGTTTTTGACTTTGGCTTGTTTTTGACCCATCTTTGCTTATCCTCTTGTACAGTTGTTGCCTCCAGGTTCAGACTCTGCTTGTTGACTATTCTATGTTTGTCTTGTTTGTCCCTCCGCACTTACCAAGGTTAGGAAACCTCGCCCAGTTGTGCTCTGTTACCTAGGACGGATAGTGCAAGTAGGCAGGGACAGGGGTGTGGGTGGAGTCAGTGGTGCACCATCCCCTCCCCCTCTTTGCGAGACATTCACAGGCCCACTTTACCACTATGAATCCCCTGCAAAATCTAATGGATCATGTCCTGAACCTGACCCGGGTTGTTCAGGAGCTAGGAGAGAGGTTACAAATTCAAGAAGCTGGCCGTAACCTCAATGTCTCCCCTCCGTCCATCTTACAGGTGGAACCCCACGTTAAACTTCCTGAGCGGTTCTCAGGGTACTGCAAAAGTTTTCAAACCTTTAAGGAGAGTTGCAAACTATATTTCAGACTGCGACCCCATTCTTCTGGCCTTGGGTCATGGCGAGTGGGAATTATAATATCCCTGTTACAGGGTGAACCCCAGGAATGGGCATTTTCATTACCCCCCGAGTAGCCGTGTCTTGAGTCAGTTGATGCGTTTTTTCAGGCCCTAGGGTTTCTATACGATGAAGCAGACAAAACAACTGTAGCAGATAGTCAGCGGAAAGCTTTGGAATACAATACTCAGTTTAGAATATGGTGCATTCCATCTGGTTGGAATGAGCCTGCTCTCAAAAGTAAGTTCAGATCTGGTTTGTCTGATACTCTTAAAGATATGCTTGTAGGTTATCCTTCCCCTGAGACCTTGGAAGAGACTATGACTCTTGCGGTAAGACTGGACAGACGCATTAGGGAGAGACAGCGGGAACATTTTATTTTTTTTCCCAGGTTATGTCCAAACCAGAGGTCTGTCCCGTGGGAATCAAGTCCGAGCGCTTTGCTGATAAACCCATGCAGATTGGTATGACCAGAAGAGACCAACGCCGTCGCCAAGGTACATGTTTTTACTGTGGCGACTCCGATCATTGGATCCGGCAGTGTCCCGAGATCCCTCCTTCCAGAAGATCACCCAAAACTGAGGGATCTAAGAACAAGGTACTCCCTGGAGTGGTTAAAAGTAAATTATTAGTACCGGTTACAATTTCATTAGGGCCTAACAAGGGTTCAGGAAATTTGTTTATCGACTCTGGATTGGGCGCTAACTTTATTGATCTTAAGTTTGCTCTTCAGGTGGGGATCCCTATGTTTACCCTTTCCAGCCCTGTTTACAGCCATAGATTCCAGCCCATTGTCGGGAGGAATGATCAAGTTTCAAACTCCCGAAATTACTTTAACTGTAGGGGTGTGCCATACTGTGAATTGCTCCCTGTTGATCTTGGAAAATGTACCTGTTGATGTGGTGTTAGGTATGCCTGTTGAGGAGGGGTTGAGATATATGCATGTGTGTGTATATGTATATGTATGTATATATATATATATATATATATATATACACACATACAGACATTAATAGGCACATAATAGGATGATGTAGGCAGATGTGACCAGCATCTGCCCTTGGTGGTCTGGTGGTCCACAGGGGCTCATTGTGGCCTCTGTGGGGAATGTGCCCCCTCATGTCATATATACACACATACATACATACATACATACATACTCGTGGCCAAAAGTTTTGAGAATTACATAAATATTGGAAATTGGAAAAGTTGCTGCTTAAGTTTTTATAATAGCAATTTGCATATACTCCAGAATGTTATAAAGAGTGATCAGATGAATTGCATAGTCCTTCTTTGCCATGAAAATTAACATTTCATTGCTGTCATTAAAGGACCTGCTGAGATCATTTCAGTAATCGTCTTGTTAACTTAGGTGAGAATGTTGACGAGCACAAGGCTGGAGATCATTATGTCAGGCTGATTGTGTTAAAATGGCAGACTTGACCTGTTGAAAGGAGGGTGATGCTTGAAATCATTGTTCTTCCATTGTTAACCATGGTGACCTGCAAAGAAACGCGTGCAGCCATCATTGCGTTGCATATAAATGGCTTCACAGGCAAGGATATTGTGGCTACTAAGATTGCACCTCAATTAACAATTTAGAGGATCATCAAGAACTTCAAGGAAAGAGGTTCAATTCTTGTTATGAAGGCTTCAGGGTGTCCAAGAAAGTCCAGCAAGCGCCAGGATCGTCTCCTAAAGAGGATTCAGCTGCGGGATGTGAGTGCCACCAGTGCAGAGCTTGCTCAGGAATGGAAGCAGGTAGGTGTGAGCGCATCTGCACGCACAGTGAGGCGAAGACTTTTGGAAGATGGCCTGGTGTCAAGAAGGGCTGCAAAGAAGCCACTTCTCTCCAAAAAAAATATCAGGGACAGATTGATCTTCGGCAGAAAATATGGTGAATGGACTGCTGAGGACTAGGGCAAAGTCATATTCTCCAATGAAGCCTCTTTCCGATTGTTTGGGGCATCAGGAAAAAGGCTTGTCCAGAGAAGAAAAGGTGAGCGCTACCATCAGTCCTGTGTCATGCAAACAGTAAAGCATCCTGAGACCATTCATGTGTGGGGTTGCTTATCATCCAAGGGAGTGGGCTCACTTACAATTTTGCCCAAAAACACAGCCCTGAATAAAGAATGGTGCCGAAACACCCCCCAACAGCAACTTCTTCCAACAATCCAACAACAATTTGGTGAAGAACAATGCATTTTCCAGCACGATGGAGCACCGTGCCATAAGGCAAAAGTGATAACTAAGTGGCTCGGGGACCAAAACGTTGACATTTTGGGTCCATGGCCTGGAAACTCCCCAGATCTTAATCCCATTGAGAACTTGTGGTCAATCCTCAAGAGGCGGGTGGACAAACAAAAACCCACTCATTCTGACAAACTCCAAGAAGTGATTATGAAAGAATGGGTTGCTATCAGTCAGGAATTGGCCCAGAAGTTGATTAAGGGCAGTCGAATTCATGCCCAGTCGAATTGTAGAGGTCCTGAAAAAGAAGGGCCAACACTGCAAATATTGACTCTTTGCATAAATGTCATGTAATTGTCAATAAAAGCCTTTGAAACTTATGAAGTGTGTGTAATTATATTTCACTACATCACAGAAACAACTGAAATAAAGATCTAAAAGCAGTTTAGCAGCAAACTTTGTGAAAACTAATATTTGTGTCATGCTCAAAACTTTTGGCCACTATATATATATATATATATATATATATATATATATATATATATATATATATATATATATATATAGTCCCCTTCTCATCACTACATCACCCATATCCATAGGCCCCATTACCTGAAACCAGGTGCATCGGTGTGAATGTGCCCCAAGCATTCACACTGATGCAATCTGGTTGATTGCATCAGAATGACCGGACAAAGGTCCAGTCATCCTGATGACTACAAAGAACTCAGATTCAACAGAATCTGAGTCCTGTGTTTTAATTATCTCCAGCGCTGCTGGAGATAATTATGCATGATAGAAGGGAGGGAGAAACCTCCCCTCCTTCTATTATGCGCATTCCGGCAGCGCGATTACCATGTCACCTATTGTAATCGTGGCGGGCAATGCGCTAGTTCGGGTACGTGCGGGCTGGCGCAGTGACGTCATATCACAGCGCCGGCCCACGTGTCCCTGATGGTGGCACGCGCCACAGTGTGGGCGGGGCGGCAGTGCGGGCCGCAGGGACATAAATATCTGGCGACCCCCTGCACTGGGCAGAAGAGTCGAGCCGCCCCCCAGAGAGGACCCCCCCCCCCCTGGACAACGATCTACCCTCTCCACCATCCCACCACAACCATCCCTCTCCCTGATCCTAACCCCCACTATCCCTGCTGTACCCCTCACCACCCACTCTCCCTGATATCCCTGTACCCCTGTTCCTACCATTTACCCCTACTATTCCCCTGTACCCCAGCATTCACTTGCAGTGTATTAACCCTTGCATTGACCACCAATCCCCTGCAGGAGCATCCCTGCTCCCTATTCTGTACCCCTGACTGTATTTCTGTGTCTGTGGCATGCATTCACCCCTGCAGCGCCACTATTAACCCTCATTGTTCCCTTAGGGATAGGATTAGAATCAGGTGGGGTGGCTGCTAATATATGTGTGTGTGTGTGCTGTATTAGATAGCTTTGTGGGTGGAATTTGGAAGCTGTGTAGTTTAGTGCTGTATTCATAGTACTGTATTAGTGTATTGCGTGCGTAGTGTACTGTAGGTATTAATAAATATCTTGTTTTATTTGTAACTATCTTTGCAACGTGTGGTTATTAGCGATAGTGAGTTCAGTAAGGCGCATGCAGCTAGTTTAGTGATTAGCGTAAGGCAAAGTGAAAGTGTTATTAATGTAAAGGTATAAATAGGCGGAGTCATCGGTAGACTGTTCCTCCTATTTATGAATATTAATTGATATTTGCATAAATATTGGTAATTAATATCCCCCTTTACATTGGTGAGCCAGGCCCACTGCTTAGATTTTGAAATCTGTTTGGTTTTGAAGCTAGAGGTCGCTTATACTGTGAATTGACGCGGTCAGTGGTCTGAGCGTCTAGGACCTGATAATTCGGACAGGTAACGCGACTCTTCCTTATAGTACTAAACGCAGATCAAAATCTCTAGCAGAGAATTAATAATCTGTGTATTAATATTTTTATATTTGCTTTACATAATCACTGCGTCGCTCGAGTGTTGCAAGGGACAAGACGCGTCACTGGAGGAGATCCATCTTCATTGGAGCAGCGTACAAGTCCGGCTGGTCGGGAAGAAGCGATCCAGTAGAAAAGACTTCTTCCAAGCAGCTACGTGGGACAAAGAAGTACGGCCCCAATGAGAAGATGGACGCTCAGCAAAAAGTGAGTATGAACTTACTGCAACACTTGAGTAAACACAGCACTTTTAATCCCATTATCCTTACTACATACAAATCCGCTGAGCTGCTATGGTCAGCCTTGCTAGACCAGGCATACGCTCATGACCGGATTTGTATCAGTAGGCGTGTCTTCAACAAGACAAACAAACTCCTCCAAATGTTAGCCAAATTGGTTCTCACCTTTGAGGATAACATTTGGAAGGCAGAACACACAAACATTCGCCAACACAGGAAAGGCAGGGGAGGTTGCTGATAAGGCAAACTTCCACTGCAATTGTTGTGTTGAAAACATTAGGAGAATATACACACTAGAAGCTCAGTTACAAGAAGAAACCCAGTCTACAGTCGAAAGGGGCAGAGAGATCTGCGTGTTAGAATCGAGACTCTCGGCCAAGGAGGGTTTCTGCTCTGACATGGACAGAGAGCTACTCTGGCTGTACACTGAGAATAATCAGTACAGGAACAATGCGGCATCGACGGATGCCCTGATTGTTCAAATGAGGGAGGACCTGGCTGCAAAGATGCAAAGCATTGCGGATTTGCAGCAGGCAATCTCCAATTTGTCCAGGCCTAGTACCAACGGTATGGTGCCCATGAAACAGGTTTGCGTTTCGGGAACGGCACAGGGGGAGACAGCGGCGACAACGCCAAGGTCTCCGCAGTGGTAGATACTAGGGGACAGGTGGACCGGTCGCTACGATTCACCCCGACACCTGGGGAGAATAGGATCAGGGTATTGGGATTCCACAAGGCATGGTGCGCATGTTTGTGGAAAAGTTCCCATACCTTGATACTGTAATCCGGCTAAGTGCATCCCTCACGGATGCGGCCATGACTATTGAGCAGTATAGACAGCATATACTGCACAATAAGAAGTGCGTTAAAGTGAGGGAGCGTGTGCCTGTACACGTAAGATCACAAGATGAACGGGTACAGCACACAAGGTCTGTATAAACCGTTCGCCCCACGGCCCCACCATGGGAAAAGCCAGGAAACATTTGTTGTTTCCTGTGTTTACAATACGGGCACATTAGAAGGAATTGTCCACAAAATAACCGGAAAAGACTGGCAATAATAATGGTTTCAGAATGAAATCTAATTTTGCCAAGTCAGTGGGGGAACGCGTTGATAAGAATCTGGGACATTCACCAAAACGCTTGGCTGTTGTGAATGTCGCAGGTGGTGTGGAATCAAAAGATTCCACACCAAATACTCATGGTGAAAAGGCACAAGTGGCAGTATATACCTCACAGGTACCTACTGGGAGTCTGGTGGACATCGACTGAGGGTTAGGGGTCCCTCAAGAATTGGCACCAGTATGTCCCATCATACTGGACTCTTCAGGGAGACCCCACATAAAAGCCACAATAAAAGAACAGGAAACGAAAATCATGCTTGACACTGGTGTGGAAATTTCTATCACTAATGTCAAGCACGATTTTCACCCCAACAGCCCCCAATGTGTGGTGATCGGATTTGATCACCAACAAGGGGGGGTGATGGCCCACAGAATTGAAGAGGTAATCGTCCAGATTACCAGGTGCACGACCCTCAGGATACACATGTGGTATTACCCTGGTTCTGATAACATTATCGGAACCAATGGAATGACACAAAATGGGTGGATCCTGGATCTGGCAAATTGCATTGTGTGAAAGGGTCCCAGACGAGCTAAGGTGTTTGTCATCAAACGCAAGTGTCTGGGACCTTTGCAAGCAGTAGAAAATTTGACTGACCTGCTCGAACACAAGTGGCCTGAGGTCTCACACAATCTACACTTGGAGCCTATTGTGTACGAGCATCCCGAGCTGTGGGCCCAGAGCAAAAACGACTGTGGCAGACTGATTGGTGTTCAGGTGGACATACAGGGTCCTGACCCTCCACCTCAACGCCAATACCGATTTCCACCAGAGGCCACCCATTCAACTCTGGACACGGTCCAGGAATTGAAGACTAGGGGTGTGGTCATTGAGGGCAATTCAAAATGCAACAATGCCCTCTGGCTAGTCAAGAAGGACACTAGTGCATGGAGGCTTACCATAGACCTCCGGATCCTCAATAAACACACCCCAATGTCAGCTCCAGTAGTGGCCCAGACTCCCGACATCATGGCCAGACTCCACATTCTCCTTTAGCCCTCTTGCTCCGTGATACTCTCCCTGGAGTCTCCCAAAAGAGATTCAGGAGATGGATCATGGATCTCAGTGGCCGGAATCTGCAGGTGGACCACAAGTATGTTCTGTCCCAGTTGCTAAACCTGACTGGAACCGAATATGACTCCGGCCAACCAGAACTGGACGACTCACCACAGATGTTCAGGACAGACGGGCATCCAGATGAGTCATCTTTGTTGATGGCTCTCGATTCTATCTGGAGGGGGAATATGTCACAGGTTTTTCTGTGCTGGATGAGACCACTGGTATCCAGAGTCCTGTCAGGTTACCGGGTCACATGTTGGCACAGCGGGCAGAGCTAGAGGCTGTTAAAGAAGCTCTGCTTCTTCAGCCCCCAGGGAAACAAACTATATATAGCGACAGCTCATATGTAGTTCGCTCCCTCACCCTGCATCTTGACATATGGAAGAGGAGAGGATTTGTGGACAGTGAAAACAAACCTCTGGCTCATGTGTTGGTCCTGAAAAAGCTGTGGGAGTGGGGCATGACACACATGACGGAAGCAGCCATTATCAAAATTCCAGCGCATCAAAAAGGGGACGAACCTTTGATAATTGGTAAAAACAAGGCAGACGAGCTGGCCAAACTAGCGGCAGTGTCTGGTACCCTCCGGGAACCAGGCATTGGGCCACTACCAACACACTGGATTGCAGCATGTACCCATCTGATTGACGGCCCAGTGTCATTTGAAGAGGAACAAACCAAAGATCCTCTTCTAATGACACATATCAAATCACCACAATATCCCTGGTCTGTACAGCAAGGGATCCTGTGTTACGATACCGGTACTCAGTAACTTCCTCTTCCGGTGGTTCTGCAGCATCTGCAAGCAGAGCTGACGCGATTGAACAACCAACTGTTTGGACACCTCGACCGGAATAAACTCTTGCCTCTCCTGAGAGACAAATTATACTGGCCAGAAATGTCCAATTCAGTAGAGGAGGTTACTCAACAGTGCCTGGTGTGTGCTCAAGTCAACCCAAGGGCGTCAGCCCTAAAGCCGGTGTTGCAGAGAGTTCCTCCTGCTGATGGCCTGTGGTCCGCGATACAAATTGATTTTATCGGACTATTGCCGACCGGAAGTTGTAACTGCCGTTACGCACTGGTAATAGTGGAGATCTTCTCAAAATGGGTAGAAGCCATCCCCACGGTCAATGATACGGCTACCACCACTGCCCGCGTTCTCTGGGAACAGGTTCTGTCACGACGGGGTATCCCCAGAGTGATAGAATCAGACAGAGGGGCCCATTTCATGGATAAGGTAATGAAAGCGCTTTGTGGTCTCATGTGCCTTATCACCCTCAGTCAGCGGGCATCATGGAGTGGATGAACCGGTCCATCAAAACCCGGCTTTCCAAGGCACTGCTGAAGAAGGGTTCCTCTTGGGTAACCTATCTTCCAGCCATGCTAATGGGATACCGAGGCCTCCAGTACCGGTATCTCCCCGTTTGAACTGATGACTGGACGAAAGATGCCCCTATGTCTACCTAACGAACCCCAAGTGTCGGAGCCCACGAAGCACGCCATCACCAGAGACATGTTTCTCCAACAGGTTCAACAGAACCTGAAGGAGTTACTGCCTCACGCAGCAATACTGTTGCACAAACCGTATCTACAGGGGGAAACACCAATGCCCGCTGTAGGAGAAATGGTGATGGTGAAAGTCTACCGTCGGGCTGGCCCATGGGACGCAAACTGGGAAGGACCCTACAAGGTCCTTGAAGTAATGGGAGACACCATGCTGAAGGTACAAAGGCCAATCACAAAGAAATCCCGTAGACGGCAGGAACTCTTGTGGATTCACATCGACCAGGCCAAAGCCACCTGGGCTTCCCCAACTTAATAATGCATACCGTTCAGAGTTGGGTGAAGGAAGGGGGAAAGGGCTTGGTGGGTCGATGGCGAATCCATTACACTTATCCCACTCCATCTAATTACAGAACACAAGAGGGAGATGCGCCATGGGACCACATGGCCAGGGAAGAGCTAGGCGTCCTCTGAACGGGATACATCTCCAGCTTGTGACACTGGTGGTAAGCATGTTGATGGCAGGATCGGCCTCTTCAGGGGAGGGCCTGGGGACTAACATTGATATGGCTAACATATCGCGTAATGGATCCGGCCTTTTAATGGTGGAATGTTTGGGTGGCAAAATCCGGAAACCATACGAGAACTTCACCTTTAAATTGGGTCAGTGGTATCTGTATGGTTTCCAGAGAGAGAGGGTTTTGCCAACGGTGTAATTCAGTATTATACCCCGGTGGAGAATGTGTCTGCCATTCAACATGACTTACACGCCCTCTGTCTCAAGGAATTCAGGCATTTTCAGGACTCGGACACTACACCTATCAAATCCTTAAGATGGGTGTCTAGGGACACACACTTGCACCCTTACCAGCAAGTGAAAGCCAACACTACTACGGTGTTGTGCACCAAGGAGGGAATGCTGAGTCGTGAAGATGTCACTGGGGCAGAGTACAGCGGTTGGTACATCCTGAAGGCTACCTTCCTGGGAAAGGATAGCCAGGACAGGTTAAAGGTTATGACTTATTTTGATAGGCCCATTCCAGTAAAATGCACCTGAAGGCTTAATGCATGTTGAGGGATTCCAAGATGATTATCACCAGGGAATCCAGTTAGGTTCAGGGACATCTGTCCACTGATTACATACAAACTAGTATAATGATGTTAAAGTTAAACGGCAGTGACTCTGGTCAGGCCATCTGGAACGATCAGAGTGGTCCGGTAAAACTGGAAGGTTTATATCGAGCCACAGTTTTAAAGGTACGGACCGATGCCAAGGACCCTAGGTATGTTCAGTTAAAGGGATCTCCATCCATACGGTCTTTCTTGATCACGGTCACGATCATGAGAGACAACTGTGTTCGTGAGGTGACAGGATACTATTTTGTCACCTATGCCCACTGGGAGCAAGAAACCCAGATGGTGATGTTGGACACTAATCCCTGAAGGTGGGATTTGGTGTGCAACGGGGTAGATACCCCTACGGTGGATGGATGGTACCCCTATGACTGAAGAATACCGGGGTAGGTATGTGTCTTCCAATTGGAAAGACCCCAGGGGCAGCGATATTAACTTTGACATCAATATAGATGGTTCGATTAAGTGGCCTTTTTGCGATGCAGGAGACGAAGGATGCTGGACCTTTACTTAGTGGGTCTATCTGTCCCAAACCAAACCTGTAGGGAAGCTAGTGTTACAGGCTGGAGAAAACGATCAGTGGTATCCGTTCAAAGGAAGGGGACAGATCTGTGCAACAGTTGTGAGGTTCCCCTACGATACAGAAGATCTCCAACTAAAACCGCATTCAGACTCTTGCACCGCCCCTATCCATTAATTGGCAGATCCTGTAGCTCCTCAACTGTCATCCCCCCTTGAAGATCATCACGGATGCCAAATTCATCCTGTTTACCTGGAGAATTTCCGTAGATGACTTCCGAGTGGACCATTGGGATCACATGTGTGAGGAGTTTGTTAGGAGCCAAATAGACATGGTAAGAGGTTGGATAGAGGCGGGGCAAAAGGTAAGAAAAGATGACTCTTGACATAGGAAGAACAGGGGGAGGAGAGATCTAGTGGCTATGGGACCTGGCGGGGGTGCTTTGGGAGTGGGCGCCCTGAACACTATGGATATGGAAGTCCTGAGAAATAAGCTTGGGGAGGTTGCGCGACACGCCGGGGAAGGATTCAAGACCCAGCTTGATGTAAACCACGTCTTAGAGGGATTACAGCATTCGCACATAGATGCCACTACCTCTCTATCTTCTGCTATACGTGAGAAGTTTAGGAGGTTAGTTGTGGGTCTCTTGGAGGAGCAGGATCGGGCTCAGCTTGCTCTGGCATGTACACAGGTCCAAAGCGAACTCTCGGACAACCTTAAACATATTGTCTCAGCGTTACACAGCGGCCACTTCCCATTCAACCTCCATCAGCGAATAAGTCCACTGATCTCTCCTTTCGCCATCAATCATACCAACTTGTGGGTGGTTCAGTGGCATGGATGTAGAAATTTAACCTGTACTGCTTTGTCCTTGGCACCTGTGTCCGGTCGCCTCAGACAGGGATACAGTGCCATCAATCTAGGTACAGTGATGAACAACCGAATGGTACTTCATCCCCAGCTCCCCTCGAGCATTCTAACCTATGAAGAAGGCCATCCCTCTTTTTTTTTTATATGAACAATTTTTATTGTTTTTCATAGTACACGTATACACATATATATGTATAATTACGGTTAATTAGATTGTACAAATGATCATAAGAAGTCTACAATGCTAGACCAGGCATCTAGATAGCACAATCTCTATAAAAATAGAAACAATACAACAAAACAACAGAAGACATAAATGAAAATAAAAATAAGAATAAAAGTATACATAAATTAAGAAGGGGACCAATCCGGTCTCTAAGGGATAGGTAAAACAACATTCAAGATACATCTCTATGCATGCGTCGTGAATTGATGTTAAGCGTATTCGTATGCGAAAATCTCGATGACGGAAGGCATTGACCTGCGCAACATTTTAAAACAGACTACTTAAGTTATGTGAGTATGTAAAATGCCTACCCAATTGGAGTTAGTAGAGCGAAGGTCAACCCCAGATAATTACGCAAACTTTCTATATACCCTCCATGGGGTCCAGATCTGGAGAAAGATATGTCTGGTCCGTTGTTCCCAGTGGGAGATTTCTTCTAGCCTATATATTTGGTCAAGTCTATTAATCCAGTGATCCTGACTAGGAATGTCTGAAGATAACCAAAATTTAGGGATCAACAGTCTAGCAGCGACTATCATAAAGGAAAATAGGGTAGATTTGCGAGACTTAGAACCTCCCAGACCCAGGCCAAGCAGAGCAATATCCGGGGTGCAGGGGAAAGAGGTCTGGCAAATCTGGTTGCTGAGATTAACAATGTTGGACCACCAAGGTTTAATTAGGTCACAGGACCACCAAATATGAAAGTAAGAACCTTTCTCTTTACCACATCTCCAGCAAATATCAGTAGGATTGGGGCTGTAGAGACAAGTCTTGTCTAGTGTTTTGTACCAGCGCATCAAGATTTTATAGCTATTTTCTTGGATGAGAATACATCTAGAAATCTTGTGCGGGGCGATCAATATACTGGATATCTCAGAAGAAGTAAACTTTCGCTGTAAGTCGTTTTCCCAGAGCCCAATCGCAGCTAGTTTGACAGAAGATGGGGGAGATTTAAGCTGCTTATATATATTTGATATGGACTTAGAGGGGTATAAAGAAGCTCCAATCATCTTGTCAAACCACAGGAGGTCTTAGGCCGGTGAGGTTTTTTTTGCAATAAGGAGCGATTCCTTTCTAATAAAACTTAATAAAAAGGGGTTCTTAATAGTAACCTTAAGAAGGTCACATATTTCTTGATCCGAAAGGATACCTCCATCCTCTTTGAATAGATTTGAAACCTCAAGCCCTAGATTTACAAGGGAAAGGGGGCAACTATCTCTCAGATCTTTGGGAGCTAGGGCCACTACATCTTTTATAGAGATGTAAGGAGAAGGGAGAGTCAGAGCCCCCATGTTGGTCGAGAACCACCTCCAGACCTTTAAAGTATTCCGAATCAAGGGATTTGGTATAGAGCTGAGGGCTGGAGGGGGTCTGTCAGCCAGAACGAGGGCCCTAATAGGAGAGGGTAGGAAAGCATTCTCCAAAACCAACCACTTTTTATGGGGAGGGTTTCTAATCCAGTCTACCACCCTGGCTAGCTGAATGGCCTTCATGTATGTCTCTGGATCGGGAAGTCCAATTCCTCCATTGGGTCTCAGTTTGGTTAGGGTTTCAAAAGAAATACGTGTTTTTTTTCCTTGCCAGATAAATTTACGGATGTGTTTATTAAGAGAGGAGAAATAGGATTTGGGGATTTCGATGGGAAGCACTTGCATCAAGTACGTGAGTCTGGGTATTACCAGTGACATAAGAATGTTTTTTCTCCCAAACCAGGACAGGTAGGGAAAATTTAGGGAGTCCATTTGGGTTATCAATGCAGATAAGAGGCTTGTAGTTAAGTTTGAATAGGTCTCCCAGATTAGGGGATAATTTCACCCCCAGATAGGTTAACTGCTGAGTTTGCCAATTGAAAGGGGATTTCTTTTGTAGTGAAAGGACACTTTGTGGGGAGAGGCCTGTGTGGATTATCTGGGATTTGGATGCATTTACTTTGAAGTTAGACAGGGCACCAAAGTGGTTAAGACTAGATAAAATTACAGGTATGGATATATGAGGGTTGGTAGTAATAATTAATAGGTCGTCTGCAAACGCAGCCAATTTGAAGTCATGGCCACCAACCTGCAGATCCCTAATATCAGAATTCTGCCTAAAAGACTGTAGTAACGTTTCCATCACTAGGACGAAAATAAGAGGGGAAAGTGGGCAGCCCTGTCTTGTTCCATTTCTAATGGGAAAACTAGGTGAAAGAGTATTGTTTACCGACACAGACGCCGAAGAGTGGGTGTACATGGAAAAGATAGCATTGATAAATGGTACCGGTATTTGAAATTTAGATAATGTTAGAGAGATGTATGTCCAATCCACTCTATCAAATGCTTTTTCGGCGTCTGTGCCGAGCAAAACTAGGGGAGTGGATTTCCGAGAGGCGTAGTACAATGTATTTAAAACTTTGGTGGTGTTGTCTTTTCCTTCTCTTCCCCTCACAAAACCCACCTGGTCTGAATGAATCAATTGAGGTAGAAGGTTCTGCAGTCTAGTGGCCAAGACTTTGGAAAGCAACTTAAGATCCACATTTAACAGGGAAATAGGGCGATAATTTGAACAGGAGGTGGGGTCTTTGCCCTGTTTAGGGATAACTGTAATGGTGGCTTTTGTCATGTCAGCAGAGAGTGGATGTTTGTCTAAGGCCAGGTTATAGATTGGGAGCAAGAAGGGGAGGAGAGTGTCTTTAAATGTCGAATAGTAAGTTATGGGAAGCCCGTCTGGGCCTGGGCATTTCCCTTTGGGAGTCGACTTGATAGCAGCTAGTAATTCCGAAATAGTAAAGGGTGCGGATAGGGATTCCTTTTGGGACATAGATAGCGATGGCAGTTTAAGAGAGGCTAAGAAGGCATTGATGTTAGAGTTTCTATTCAGTGAGGGATCCGGGAGAACAGAGGGGGGGAGATTATATAAAGACTCATAGAACCTCCTGAATTGGTCAGCTATTTCATTAGATTTAAACAATAGGGTATCCTGAGAGGATCTAATGCTTTGAATGTAGCGAGAAGTCCTTCTCTGCTTAATCCTTTGCATCGCAAATTTAGAGGCCTTATTTCCATGGGCAAAGACTTTCTGCTGTGCGGATAAATAGTACTTAGCGGACTTTTCATTAAGTAGATTTTTTAATTCAGTCCTTAAGGAGGCAAGTTCGGCGAGGTGTAGGGCCATCAGTGATTGCTTATGCGTTTTTTTCCAGTGTGTGAATTTTAGACAATAAAGTGGAAAGTTTTTTATCTGACTGCTTTTTAAGAAAGGAGCAGAGGCTAATCATTCTGCCTCTTATAAAGGCCTTGTGGGCATCCCAAAGTATTTGGGGGGAGATATCTTCAGTATTGTTGACTGAAAAATATTCCTCAAGGTAGGTGGAGATACTGGCTATATGCTTCTCATTTCCTAACAAGGATTCGTTAAATCTCCAATTGGATCTCTTATGTGATCTAATGGGAGGGTGTATGTCGCAAAAAATAGGAGAGTGGTCAGACAGTTATATCCCCGATCTTAGCGAGCGAGCATAGTTGTAGGTGTTCTTTAGAAATAAGGATGTAATCAATCCTACTATAGGATCTGTTAGAGGGGGAGTAGAAGGAGTAGTCTAGTCCCTGTGGGTTGAGACAACGCCATATGTCTGTGACCCCTAGCTCGAGAAGTTTAGTCTGAAGAAAACTAAGGGCTTTTTGGGAGATAGCCGATTTTTTGGAGGTAGTGTCCAATAGCGGGTTGAGGGCTAAATTAAAATCACCGGCCATAATTAGGATGCCTTCTTTATGGGTTTCTACTAGTGTAATTAATTTAGTTAGCCAATCGATCTGTTCCGTATTAGGAGCGTATACATTCACAAGTGTATAAAGTAAACAGCCTATCACGCCTTTGAGTATTAGGAACCTGCCTTCAGGGTCTTGAACATGTGAATTGTATTGAAAGGGTAGGCTTCTATGGAAGCCAATACTAACTCCTCTCGAGGCGGCACCCCCAGCCCCACAGTGGTGCCAAGTAGGAAATTTAGAGAAGGAAAGGTTTGGGTAATTTCCATGTTTAAAGTGAGTTTCCTGCAGGAAGACTATAGAACATCTCTCTGTTTAATAGGGATAGAATCTGGCACCTCTTAGACGGGGATCTCAAACCCTTGACATTATAAGTTACAACTCTTAAATCAGACATGGTCATAAGAGATGTAAGTATTGGATGAAGCTAAAAATGTGGGTGAAAAATGTGTGATATCAACCAACCAGAGTGGGGGGAGGGTGCCGCCTCGAGATAAGCGCTGACTCCAGTAAAGGCAGAGGTCTTCGCAGATCAGCGGATGCATAACCACAGACGAAACATACAATTTAGTGTGTTCTTGAGACCTATCAGAGGACAAAAAAAAGTTAACAAAATAAAAGGAAAAACATAAACAGAACCAACAATAGCACCAAGTTGGTACTAAGCTATGAAAGCCAACTGGAATTAGTGGCAAGGGGGGGTATTGCATTACTCTCACTAGAGTGCAACCATGATGATCCCTCATTAAGGAGAAAAGTTTAAGCACCAGTTTCCGCCGAAACAATGTCGTACGCTTTATCCAAATCTGCATATGATTGAATGGAGACTCTGCGACCATTGTGAAAGAAGGACAGTCCAAATGGGAACAACCATCTGTACATGATTTTCATGTTCCTCAATAGATCTGTAAGCGGCTTCAGGGATTTACGTTTTTTAAGCGTGGATTGGGCTAAATCCTGAAATATGGAGATTGGGTGATCATCCCATGTCAATTGAGGGGCATTTCTTGCTCCATTTAAGATTGCCTCTTTAGCAGGAAAGTGCAAAAACTTGCAGATTATGTCCCTGGGAGGTTCTGTGGATTGAGGCTTGGGGCGCAATGCCCTGTGGGCTCGTTCAATAAGAACTTCATGTGTGGAGTCAGGCCCCAGGAGCTTCAGACATATTTGTGTCACCGTCTCAGAAATCTCCTCTATGCCCACTGATTCAGATATTCCTCTGAAGCGGAGGTTGTTTCTCCTGCTTCTGTTTTCTTGATCCTCTAGTTGCAAATAGAGGGTATTGAGATGTTTCTGGTGGGCCCCTAGGTAGTCAGAGACCACAGCCTGGTGTGAGGTAAGGGCAACGTTAGCTTCAAGCGCCTCCACCCTTCTCCCTATGTGCCTCACGTCCTCTTTAATGGAGTTGAGGTCAGTCTTGAGCGGTTCTAGTGCTTCAGACAGTGCTCTCTTTAAGAAGGAGTGGGAGAGCGCAAGCGTGTCTGCCTCAGGGGAGTCATCTCTCACCTTCTCAGCCGTGCATTCAGCTTGCTGCTTGCTTCTCGGTGTGCGCGGTGGCTCCGGCGCCATTTTGGATTCTCTGCTTGCATAAGTCTGCGCCGCTTTTTTAATAAATTTCTCCATGCCTCCCGCTTGAGAAGTCTATTTGGGAGGTTCAGGGGCCTCAGCAGGCCTAGGGCCACCTATCTTGACCATTTTGGGCTTAAACAGCTGAAGATTAGAGCTTCTGAGGGAATCGTTCTCAGCAGAGCTTCACATCACACAGCCATCCGGCTCCGGCGCTAGCTCCGCCCCAAGGCCATCCTTCTTTGACACTGAGGGATGTTGGTTGAGAGAGGATGCCATCCTCTGTCAGGGTAGTCGGGATCGGGTGCTTAGGCACCAGTGTTGGAACACCAAGGGGACCTGTGAGATGAAGGCCAACCTAATACCCTCGTCCTCTTTAAAATACTTGGGACAGGGGTATGGGTGTTGGTACCAAGGGAGCAATGGGTTGTATACAATTTATGGACTTAATTGTACCGAGCGAGGAGTACTCCTCCCCGGAGCATACTGTACCCTTATTCCCGTTCTAGGTCTGGACGTCGCAGAGCAGCAAGGAAGAAACCCAATTACCCCGGAAAGAAGACTCGACATTCGCCCTGATGTTCCTGTGAGATTTCAGAAGATTCCTCTTGGCTTCGGCAAAGAACTTAAACAGCTCCTGTTGGACTTCAGCCAAGAGGAAGAAATTTTAAATCATCTTCGGGAGACGGAGAAACAGGCCCCCATCCGACTTACCCATGACCGGACGAAAATTACCGCAGTTGCCACAGCATTGGACAAGAACTCAAAGATCTCATGGTGGGAGAGTCTTTTCGGATACAGTCCTAAGGCACCCTCGTTTTTCAATTGACTAATACACCCGGTGATAGTGCTTCTGGTTCTGGTCGGACTCATGTACCTAGGACTGTGGTGGATGTACCGGAGGGTCAAGAGACTAGCGGACCAACTAAGCCAGAACCAGACAGCACTTCACGAACACAGCCGCTGGGGCTCAGGACTTGATTTTACCAAGTCCTGAAGCCGAAAAGTGATCCAAAGGACAGGACAATTCGTGTGGGGGGGATTCAGGATGGAAGATGTATCATGAGGTTTTGGGAGGTACACCCCGTGCCCTCCTGAGACCTCATAGTATTGTATATAAATGTCCTTGGGTTGAGGTGGGTTGGGGGAGGGGAAGGGGAATAGTGTAGATAAATATGATGTACAAACCGGATTCCCAAAAAGTTGGGACACTAAACAAATTGTGAATAAAAACTGAATGCAATGATGTGGAGATGGCAAATGTCAATATTTTATTTGTAATACAGCGTAGATGACAGATCAAACGTTTAATCCGAGTAAATGTATCATTTTAAAGGAAAAATACGTTGATTCAAATTTTCACGGTGTCAACAAATCCCCAAAAAGTTGGGACAAGTAGCAATAAGAGGCTGGAAAAAGTAAATTTGAGCATAACGAAGAGCTGGAAGACCAATTAACACTAATTAGGTCAATTGGCAACACGATTGGGTATAAAAATAGCTTCTCAGAGTGGCAGTGTCTCTCAGAAGCCAAGATGGGTAGAGGATCACCAATTCCCACAATGTTGCGCAGAAAGATAGTGGAGCAATATCAGAAAGGTGTTACCCAGCGAAAAATTGCAAAGACTTTGCATCTATCATCATCAACTGTGCATAACATTATCCGAAGATTCAGAGAATCTGGAACAATCTCTGTGCGTAAGGGTCAAGGCCGTAAAACCATACTGGATGCCCGAGGCCCTTAAACGACACTGCACCACAAACAGGAATGCTACTGTAAAGGAAATCACAGAATGGGCTCAGGAATACTTCCAGAAACCATTGTCGGTGAACACAATCCACCGTGCCATCTCACGTTGCCAGCTGAAACTCTACAGTGCAAAGAAGAAGCCATTTCTAAGCAAGATCCAAAAGCTCAGGCGTTTTCACTGGGCCAGGGATCATTTAAAATGGTGTGGCAAAATGGAAGACTGTTCTGTGGTCAGACGAGTCGCGATTTGAAGTTCTTTTTGGAAATCTGGGACGCCATGTCATCCGGACCAAAGAGGACAAGGACAACCCAAGTTGTTATCAACGCTCAGTTCAGAAGCCTGCATCTCTGATGGTATGGGGTTGCATGAGTGCGTGTGGCATGGGCAGCTTGCATGTCTGGAAAGGCACCATCAATGCAGAAAAATATATTCAGGTTCTAGAACAACATATGCTCCCATCCAGACGTCATCTCTTTCAGGGAAGACCCTGCATTTTTCAACAAGATAATGCCAGACCACATTCTGCATCAATCACAAAATCATGGCTACGTAGGAAAAGGATCCGGGTACTGAAATGGCCAGTCTGCAGTCCAGATCTTTCACCTATAGAGAACATTTAGCGCATCATAAAGAGGAAGGTGCAACAAAGAAGGCCCAAGACGATTGAACAGTTAGAGGCCTGTATTAGACAAGAATGGGAGAGCATTCCTTTTTCTAAACTTGAGAAACTGGTCTCCTCGGTCTCCAGACGTCTGTTAAGTGTTGTAAGAAGAAGGGGAGATGCCACACAGTGGTGAAAATGGCCTTGTCCCAACTTTTTTGGGATTTGTTGACACCATGAAATTCTGATTCAACATATTTTTCCCTTAAAATGGTACATTTTCTCAGTTTAAACTTTTGTTCCGTGATTTATGTTCTATTCTGAATAAAATATTAGAAGTTGGCACCTCCACATCATTGCATTCAGTTTTTATTCACGATTTGTATAGTGTCCCAACTTTTTTGGAATCCGGTTTGTATTTTGTGTGAATGGGGATAAGATTAGGGACAGGCCCCCTCTGTTTGCCATTTGCCACCTTGAACGGTGAAGTTCATAAGGGGGAGGGCTCGATGTGTAGAGTGTCATGATTCTTTTTTTTGTGGGCATCCCGGTATTGAGGGCACCAGAGAACTCATGTCCAGGTCTTATTGGTGGCCCACGTTATCTAGGGATGTCAGGTCTTATGTCTCTGCTTGCGAGGTATGTGCCAAATCCAAGACTCCAAGAATGTGCCCTGCTAGTGAGTTACTACCACTACACATTCCTAGTAAACCCTGGTCACACATTTCTATGGATTTCATTACTGACTTGCCACCCTCTGAGGGTAAGTCGGTGGTTTGGGTAGTGGTCAATAGATTCAGTAAAATGGTACACTTCGTTCCTCTAGCCAAGCTCCCGAATGCCAAGACTGGCTTCTATGTTTGTGGAACAAGTGGTACAATTGCATGGAGTTGCTAAAAGCATTGTGTCTGACAGGGGTGTCTAGTTTGTCTCCAAATTTTGGAGAGCTTTTTGTCAGAGTTGGTAGATATCTTTGTCCTTTTCGTCAACTTTTCATCCCAAGACCAATGTACAAACCGAACGGCTTAAGGCTGTTGAACAATTTCTAAGATCTTACATCTCTGATAACCAGCAGTTATGGGTAAAATACCTCCCTTTGGCGGAGTTTGCCATTAATAACCATGTGAACTCTTCCACTGGGGTGTCTCAGTTTTTCTGCAATTTTGGTTTCCGTCCTCAATTTAATTCTGGTTTATCTGTTCCTTCACTTAACCCTGAGGTTGAAGCAGTGGGGGAACCGTGTCACCATTTTTCAGCAGCAACATGGGTAGGTAACATGGTATCTGGATTAGGGTGGGACTAGTGGCTTGCAGTTATTGTTATATGCCATCTTTGAGTAGTATTGCACTGTCCATTTATACCCTACAGCATACATTGGTTGGACACCGTGAATAAGAGCCAGGTAGTTGTTCAATACCAGGGAACAGCAATTGCACCCGCAACTACTCCAATATTCACAGCTTCTGTCAATTGTCTGTTACCTGCTGTATATGGTCACATTATCCCCCATTGTGATTCTCCACATTGTAGAGCCCTTTTGTGGCCCAGTCTCCATGTTCTGTCCCTTTTGAGTCTCACCTGTAATAATCATGTGATTTATATTAAATAAAATGAGATTTTTTTTTACCTTGCTAAATCCTTGCTCTTTTTTTTGTACAAAAAGCTCAGGAGGATCAGAGAATTAAGGCTAATAGGAAGCATTCCAGAGGGGTGGACTTTCAGGTTGGAGAAAAGGTTTGGCTGTCCACCAAAATGTTTTCACTGAAGGTGTCATCCAGTAAGTTTGCACCACGTTTTATTGGTCCATATGAGATCCTTGATGTTATTAATCCCGTTACTTTTAGGTTTAAGCTGCCAGATTTGTTCCGTATTCACAATGTATTTCACAAATCATTGCTTAAGAAATATGTTTTGCCTGTAATTCCATCAGACAGTTCCTCCCCCGGTTCAGGTGAATGACCAAAATGAATTTATCATTTCTAAAATCATTGACGTCAGGAGAGTTCGAAACTCATTTTAAAACCTGGTTCATTGGAAGGGCTATGGACCTAAGGAAAGGTCCTGGGTACCAGTGAATCAGATTCATGCAACTAGGTTGATTAAAAAGTTTCATTATGATCATCCTGACAAACCATCTCTGGTGACTTTGGGTCCAGTGGCCCCTCGTTAAAGAAGGGGTACTGTCATGAGGCGACTGCTTCATGTTCCCCCTCCTCAGTGCCGCAAGTGACTTTGGGGTAGTACGAACGAGGACGTGCGTTGTGTCCTTGTCTCCGCAGCAACGGGGGGCGGGGAGGATCTGACCGCACTCACCTCCTTAGCACTGTCGGCGTCCTTCACTGCCATGGCAACTGTAAGGAGTCCGAGCACCAAGCTGAGTACTCGGCCCTCGGCTGATTGCAGGGGAATGAGTCATGTGGCGCTGGCCATGTCACATGACTCCTCTTCCCCACTATATATACAGGCAACCTGCTGGTCACAGGTTGCCTGTGAATAAGGTCTTATCCAGTGTTCCTTTGTGTGATTCTGTGGCTTTTTACTCCCGACTCGTTGATAGTCTCTGTCCTTGCTTGCTCCCTGTGTCTGCTTCGCTTCTCCTGGTTTTTGACTTTGGCTTGTTTTTGACCCGTCTTTGCTTATCCTCTTGTACCGTTGTTACCTGCAGGTTCATACTCGGCTTGTTGACTATTCTATGTTTGTTTGTCTTGTTTGTCCCTCAGCACTTACCAAGGCTAGGGAACGCCACTCAGTTGTGCTCCGTGACCTAGGATGGATAGTGCAAGTAGGCAGGGACAGGGGTGTGGGTGGAGTCAGTGGTGCAGCATCCCCTCCCCTCTTTGTGACATCTTAATGACATTGGCTGCATGTGTTGGGGGTTCTTATCCTGCTGCAGAATAAATTGGGAGCCTTATGGTATTGTATGATGGATAAGTAGCTGCCTGTATTTCTCAGCATTGATCTTTATCCTGACCAAATCCCCAATTCCATTTGCTAAAATGCACCTCAAAACTTACAAGGAACCTCCACCATGCTTCACTGTTTGGAGACTCATTATTGTACCTACTGCTCTCCAGCACTTCGGCTAATGAACTGCCTTTTGTTACAGGCAGATATTTAACATTTTGACTCATCAGTCTAAAGAATCTGCTGCCAATTTTCTGCACCCCAGTGTAACTCCTGTAGGTAGGGACAGACAAGGACCGTGAACCCTAACCTACAACCCAGCCTGCTATCCCTTTATACTTGCAGTATAAGCCCTTCTTGGCAGAACCGCAACTGGACAATGGTTCATACTCTAAATAAGTGTAGAGACAGACAAACAAACACCAAAGCAGAGTCGTACGGGAATGGGTCAGAACCAGATGGGCTACACAGTACCAAATGAGAGACAGGGTGGTCAGAAGACTGGTGGAGTCAGTACGCAAATGCAGGTACAGGAAACAAGGAACCTAGATATTTAGCCAAACAAGACTATCACTGGCAATGGTGTATGGGCAGAAAGGGATTTAAATAGAGCACTGAGTGTAGCTGGTCAGCTAAGATCTGTCCTAGGTTGCTAGTATAGATTATGTGTATACAGCTAGACCTGCTAATAACCTTAATACAGTTCCTATGTTTATGTGTTAAAGACAAAAAGCAGAGTTATTTACTGTGACATCATGTTTTGGATGTCATATAACTGTTATATTTTGTGTTCACAGCATCAGAAAAAGATATGACTTCAAGATTCATTTTGTAATGTAAGGTAAGCTCAGTGACACAGCAGAAACAACAGAAAGCATAGTGTTAATCTGTTGTTGCTGGGCAGAAGTCTAGACCAATCACACAGCAAGAGTTTTCACCAATCACAGCCAGCCTCACAGACAGCCTGTCTGGGAATTCCCCTAGCAGGAGTTGCTGAAATCATTACTCACCAGAGGAGCTAAACAGACAGTTTTATGGAAAAAAAAGAGGCCAAAATAGGTATTTAAAACTGTTATATAATGTTCCTATTGTTATTATTGTGTTTAGAACTGTATACTGAACTAGATATATATGTGTTTACTTACATTTCCACCAATTGGAAACTCAATTGCAAATACAAACAAGATTCCATACAAATTTCATACAAACTACGCACTGCTTATACCAGATCATAAGCAATTACATATTGCACACTGCAAACAAGTTGAGCAAGCAGAACTATTAGTTAGACCTCAGATAAACCTCTCAGAGAGATCATAAAGTACTTATATAACTTAAAGTGAAAATACAGATACTCAGGAGAGAAATATATCCACCATTTTATGTTGAAAGACAAGATTGAACAGTTGAACCATCATCTTAATCATATCGCCATTTTGTGATTTATTTTCAACATGTTATCACGATCGGCGTAACTGTCACATACGTGACACGGAGGGAGGAAAAGAGGGAGGCCCTGCCCTAGTGAGAGGGAAGGTGGTGACCCCTGACTCACCTTGCGTCTGGCACCTGGCTGCCCTGTCGTCCCTAGACGGGTTCCTCACCCGTACGCCGATCACGTGCCTAAAACCCTGGCTTTCCCTAGGATGAGCCCTAGATAGTGAACAGGGCGGTGGGAACACTAGTCCGCACCACTAGCTCTAGAGGAAAACACCAAGGGGAGGACAGACAATACAAACTAAACATATAATCCCAGGTGGGCAACAACAGGAGACAACAAAAGCCCAACAGGGATCCGGAGGGTAGCACTCTGGAACAACAACCAGATTCTCAGCTCCAGTGGGTCAGCATAGATGTCCAGGCAGGAAGCTCTATAACTGGCAACAAGAGAAGTGTGAGAGGAGAATATAAGGAGTTTGGGAGTGGCAGACAAGAAACAGCTGAGGAGGAGAAGCTACGGATCCCTGAGTGAGACAAAAAGGATAGCAAGGCAAACACAGAAAACAAACACTAAGAAACACCGTGATCTTTAGACATAGAGCGCGCAGCCACCCGCTGCGACTTCCTGACCCCGGGTATAACGGAGTCAGGCGTGGCTCTTGACACCCTCGTGACAGTACCCCCCCTTTCACGAGGGGCCTCCGGACACTCAGGACCAGGTCTCTCCGGATGAGAGACATGGAAAGCCTGAATCAACCTGTTGGCGTTTACCTCTGACGCTGGAACCCACATTCTTTCCTCGGGACCGTAACCCCTCCAATGCACCAGATACTGAAGAGAGCGGCGGACCCGACGAGAATCAACAATTCTGGATATTTGAAACTCCAGATTACCATCCACAACAACAGGAGGAGGTGGCAGCGGTGATGGTTCTAGAGGTGGAACATACTTCTTGAGCAACGACTTATGGAAGACGTTATGGATCTTAAAAGTCTGAGGTAGCTCCAGGCGAAAAGCCACAGGGTTAATGACGGCTACAATTTTATAAGGACCAATGAACCTAGGACCCAGTTTCCAAGAGGGAACCTTCAACTTAATATTCCTAGTAGACAACCACACATAGTCATTCACTCCTAGGTCCGGACCTGGCGACCGTTTCTTATCGGCCATGCATTTGTATTTACCACTCATATTTTTCAAGTTAGCTTGCACCTTCTGCCATACCGATGAAAGAGATGAAGAAAACCGTTCCTCTTCGGGAACCCCAGAAGACCCCCCCTCTTTGAAAGTACAAAATTGGGGATGAAAACCGTATGCACCAAGAAATGGTGACTTGCCAGTGGATTCCTGACGGCGATTATTTATGGCAAACTCGGCTAACGGTAAATATGATGACCACACCTCTTGGTTTTCAGACGCAAAACACCTTAAATATGTTTCTAGGTTTTGGTTGGTACGCTCAGTCTGTCCATTCGACTGAGGATGGAAAGCTGAGGAAAAGGATAAGTGTACCCCTAAACGGGTACAAAAAGCTTTCCAAAACTTAGAAATAAACTGGGTTCCCCGATCCGAAACCACATCGGAAGGGACCCCGTGAAGCTTCACGATTTCACTGATAAACACCTGAGCAAGAGTCTTAGCATTAGGAAGTGCGGGTAGCGCAATAAAGTGTACCATTTTGCTAAACCTGTCTACTACTACCAAGATAACTGTTTTACCCGCAGACAAAGGTAAGTCAGTGATGAAATCCATTGATAGATGTGTCCATGGTCTATTGGGGATGAAAAGTGGCAATAAAGACCCTGCTGGACGTGTATGAGAGACTTTCGCGCGTGCACAAGTAGAACAAGTAGACACGAAATCTATTACATCCTGACGCAACCTTGGCCACCAAAAACGACGAGACAATAGCTCCAAGGTTGCTTTACTACCTGGGTGCCCAGCAAGTGCCGAATTATGATGTTCCTTCAATAACTCAAGACGCAGGTTTCAACGGTACAAACAATTTCTCTGAGGGGCAAGAGGCCGGGGCGTCCCCCTGGGCCTCTAACACCTTTCCCTCTAGAACAGAGTGTACAGCCGAGACAACCACTCCTCTTTGTAAAATAGGTACCGGATCACTAACATTACCCCCTCCAGGGAAACTACGAGACAATGCGTCTGCCTTGGTATTTTTTGCCCCAGGACGATAGGTGATTACAAAGTTAAATCTGGTAAAGAATAGCGACCACCTAGCTTGTCTAGGGGTGAGACGCTTAGCCGATTCTAGGTACAGAAGGTTTTTGTGATCCGTAATTACCGTGACGGGGTGGATTGCTCCCTCTAAGAAGTGACGCCACTCTTCAAACGCCAGTTTAATCGCCAACAGTTCCCTATTTCCAATATCATAGTTCTTTTCTGCTGCAGATAATTTTTTGGAAAAGAAAGCGCAAGGACGCCATTTGCCAGGAGACGGACCCTGAGACAATACAGCCCCCACTCCCACCTCTGACGCATCTACTTCAACAATAAAAGGCTGGGAGACATCAGGTTGAATTAGAACAGGTGCCGAGGTAAATCTCTCTTTTAGAGAGGAAAATGCAATTTTAGCGGCGTCAGACCATTTAGAAAAATCAGTCCCCTTCCTAGTCATGTCAGTAAGGGGTTTAACGATCACTGAATAATTTTTAATAAACTTTCTGTAGAAATTTGCGAAACCCAAAAACCGTTGTAGAGCTTTAAGGTTCTCAGGAAGATCCCAATCTAAAATTGCCTGGACCTTCCCAGGATCCATACGGAAACCTGAAGCAGATAATAGATATCCCAGGAATTGTATTTCCTGAACGGCGAAGACACATTTTTCAATTTTCGCATATAATTTATTCGTCCGTAGGACCTGCAGTACTTGCCTGACATGTACTTCATGTGTTTTCAGATCAGCCGAATAAATTAAGATATCATCTAGGTATATGACTACAAACCTGCCGATGAGATGACTAAAAATATCATTAACGAAATGTTGGAAGACAGCAGGGGCATTGGTCAGACCGAAAGGCATGACTAAATTTTCGTAATGCCCCTCAGGGGTGTTAAAAGCTGTCTTCCACTCATCCCCTTCCTTGATACGAATCAGATTGTAGGCCCCCCTAAGATCAAGTTTGGAGAACCACCTAGCACCCGCAATCTGATTAAAAAGGTCAGGAATGAGAGGAAGAGGGTATGGGTCTCGGACGGTTATTCCGGTTTAGCTCACGGAAATCTAGGCAAGGACGCAGGCCCCCATCTTTCTTTTTAACAAAGAAAAACCCTGCAGCCACGGGTGAAGAAGAGGGTCTGATGTGTCCCTTGGCCAGACTCTCGGAGATATAATCTTTCATGGCTTGTCTCTCGGGACCCGAAAGATTATACAACCTGGACTTGGGTAATTTTGCACCGGGAATCAGGTTAACCGGGCAATCATAAGGACGATGAGGTGGTAGCTTCTGACAACCCTTTTCAGAAAAAACGTCCTCAAAGTCCGAAATAAATGTAGGTAGGGAAGCTATGGAGGCGATTAAGCAATTGTTATTTAAGCAATTCTCTCTGCAATGCTCACTCCACTCCAATATCTCCCTGGCCTGCCAATCCACCACTGGATTGTGCGCTACCAACCAGGGAAGACCCAATACCACAGGAGAGGGAAGGCCCTCCAGAACGTAACATGAAAGACGCTCCTTATGGTGGTCCCCTACCCGAAGATGTAAGTTATGGACAACGTGAGTGAGGTTTCTCTGAGACAGAGGAGCAGAGTCAATAGCGAATATGGGAATGGGTCTCTGCAGCGTACAGAGAGACAAACCCATAGTGCGGGCAAAATGGGCATCTATCAAATTTACCCCTGCACCACTGTCTAGAAAAAAAGAAATAGACTCCGTCTTAACACCAAAAACAATAACCGCTGGCAACACAAATTGAGATGTTCGTATGGAGGAAACGTATACCCCCCGGCTGACATCCTCCGCACAGCCTGGGGTTAGTAGTTTTCCGACGGTCTTTTGTTTTTGGGAAAGGAGGGACAGACATTAATGAAATGACCCTTCCCCCCACAGAAAAAACAAGCCCCCCACCTACGGCGAACCTCAGGAGGACGGACCTGACGAGAAGTTCCTCCTAGCTGCATAGGCTCATCCAAGTCCGTACAGACTAACTGCTGCTTGGGAGAGGTTACCGATTGCTCAGGAATTTTCGATCTCTCCCTAAGACGTCTATCTATCCTGATAGAGAGGGACATAACAGCATCAAGGGAAAGGGGGGTCTCATACAGCGCCAGCGCATCCTTAACCCTTTCAGATAACCCAGAGCAGAACTGACTCCTGAGAGCCGGGTCGTTCCACTGAGTATCCGTAGCCCACCTGCGGAACTCTGAGCAATATTCCTCTGCTGGCCGATCTCCCTGTAGGAGTCTCCGTAACTTCGACTCAGCCAGGGCGACACGGTCAGGGTCATCATATATGAGACCCAAAGCCCCAAAAAATCCCTCCACTGACCGGAGAGCCTGGGAACCAGGGGGTAACGAGAACGCCCAGGATTGCGGGTCCCCCTGAAGCAGGGAAATAACAATCCCCACCCGCTGTTCTTCATTACCTGAGGAGTAAGGGCGCAGCTTAAAATATAATTTGCAGGCCTCACGGAACAACACAAATTTGTCCCTTCCCCCAGAGAATCTGTCAGGAAGAACAACCTTGGGTTCTGTAAAAACCTGGTTACCCATAGCAACCGCTGGGCTTACGGTCTGCTGCATTTGCTGCTGCTGTTGGAGGACAGACGCCTTCAATCCTGCCACCTCCAAAGACAGGCCTGGAAGCTGTTTTGCCAAAGCAGCAATAGGATCCATATTGGATTCTAAGTAGAGAAAAAAAAATTAAATATATATATTTATTTATTTATTTATTTTTTTCTCAAAAAATAAGGGCCAGTTATAATATCACGATCGGCGTAACTGTCACATACGTGACACGGAGGGAGGAAAAGAGGGAGGCCCTGCCCTAGTGAGAGGGAAGGTGGTGACCCCTGACTCACCTTGCGTCTGGCACCTGGCTGCCCTGTCGTCCCTAGACGGGTTCCTCACCCGTACGCCGATCACGTGCCTAAAACCCTGGCTTTCCCTAGGATGAGCCCTAGATAGTGAACAGGGCGGTGGGAACACTAGTCCGCACCACTAGCTCTAGAGGAAAACACCAAGGGGAGGACAGACAATACAAACTAAACATATAATCCCAGGTGGGCAACAACAGGAGACAACAAAAGCCCAACAGGGATCCGGAGGGTAGCACTCTGGAACAACAACCAGATTCTCAGCTCCAGTGGGTCAGCATAGATGTCCAGGCAGGAAGCTCTATAACTGGCAACAAGAGAAGTGTGAGAGGAGAATATAAGGAGTTTGGGAGTGGCAGACAAGAAACAGCTGAGGAGGAGAAGCTACGGATCCCTGAGTGAGACAAAAAGGATAGCAAGGCAAACACAGAAAACAAACACTAAGAAACACCGTGATCTTTAGACTTAGAGCGCGCAGCCACCCGCTGCGACTTCCTGACCCCGGGTATAACGGAGTCAGGCGTGGCTCTTGACACCCTCGTGACACATGTGTTATGTACATGGAATATCTGCTGCTGAGGTGGCAGTGTTATATGAAGAAAATTTTAAGTTAATAAAGAAGTTATTTCAAGCATTTGGTGTGCTCTTTAAACCTACTGTTTCCATAGAATGGACTTCATAGTGCTGCACGTTCCACACTGAGTCCCTGGATCAGAACCTAATAAGTCCATTGACTCGGCGCTCCATTAGTCAGAAACAGAGCAGTTGAGCTAATCAACCCACTGCTAATCTCCCCCAGCACACACACACTGCGGGGAGAAACAGAGCATTGCATCCTGTTATGAAGGATGCGGTCGCGTCAACAGGGGTGTGACACAGCAGTGCATGTCTTCCAGCGCAGGGCTGAGGATTGCACCACTGGAGTCCCGACAGGTAAGTTTAGAAGGACCACTTGACCCTTAACATAAGGAGCAGGTTTCGTTGGAAAGTTGAGATGAAACTTCCTCTTTAAACGAGGAGCGACCCATGTCCTTTCTTCAGCACCATATCCTTTCCAATAGATCAGGTACTGAAGAGAACCTTGGACTCTCCAAGATTCAAAAATGTTTTCAACCTCGTACTCTAAATCCTTTTAAATTACAACTGGATCAAGAGGTTTAGTTAGAGGAATCGCAGGAGGAAAGTACTTCTGAAGCAAAAATTTGTCTAACACATTATGTACCCTGAATGAAGAGGGTAACTGAAGATAAAACAATGCAGATTTTATTATAGAGGTGGTCTTATATGGAATAAATTTAGGAGCAAGTTTACAAGATGGTATCCTGAGATGCAAATATTTTGTAGAAAGCCAGACAAGTTCTTCCAAATCAAAGTTTGGACCCAAAGAATGCTTTTTATACTGGATGTTTTGATCTTTTTTCCATGCTTGTGAGCCTGGGTCCAAACTGTGCACAGATCATTAACGATAGCATCCACCGCAGGACTCTCAGAGCTTAACCCAGAAACTGATGAAAAACATAGATTAAAACCATAATTATTATAATTATAATACAAGGTGTGATACCACAGGGGCAGCTAACATGATTGTTGATAGCAAACTACGCTAGGGACAAAAACCTCAGACACAAAAAACAGTCAGACACAAAGCATCTTAAAAACTGTACCAGCACCTGGTTGACCATTTGTCTCTGCATGGAATGCAGATAAGGACAGTTTGATCCCCAATCTCTTACTACATTCTCTCAAGACAAACTGAACTCCTCTATCTGAGACAATAGACTCTGGTATGCCATATAATTTGAGAATAATGTTTACAGGTAGCTAATTCATTAGTGTCAGGAAGATTCTTTAACAGAAGTAGGTGACACATTTTAGAGAACCTATCAATGACCATTCAGAAAACTGTCTTCCCCCTGGAGGATGGAAGGTCAGTAAAGAAATCCATTGAGATGTGGGTCCAAGGTCTCTGTGGAATGGGCAGGAGACAAAGTAGACCAAAGCAGGACATCTCCTGGGTACCTTGGCCCTTGTACAAACATCACATGCTGAAACAAAGGCAACTACATCTTGCGACCAAGTAGGAGGCCACCAGTAGGCTCTGGAGACTAGATGTTTATTTCCAGCAATTCCTGGATGACCTGCAAGTACAGAGCAATAAGATTCCTCCAAAACTTTAAAGGTTAAGATTTGGAGGAACAAACAATTTACCAGAGGGAAGATTACTGCGAGCCAACTTCTGACAACATTATATTTCAGAGGCAAGATCAGGATTAACGGCAGCAATGACATTACCAGGAGGAAAAATAGGACTAGGTTTAGTATTGATAAAATCACAAGTACAAAATTACACGTGAAAGAGCATCCGCTTTGACATTACTTGAGCCAGGATGATAAGTAACAATGTAACGCTACCAAACCACAGGGGAAACACGTGAGGCTCACAGTGGACCGATGGGTGTAAAAGTTCATGTACTCACGGTTAGCAGATGCCTCCCTGGGTTGGCGTACAGTGAATGGGAAGACAGTAAGAAATCCTCCGGGGCACTCTCAGTTACAGGGAACACCAGCCAGATGGAAGTTGAGGTGCCCTTGATGGTAATAGGTGTTAGGTGCTTTTGCGGCTGGGCCCCTGGTTCGTGACGCCAGCACTATTAGGTGCAAATGTTGAGAGTAGCAGTAGTAAGAATGAGGAGTCGTTTGTTGTAAACCAGTTGAAAATTTACTGAAGAATCAATAGTCTCTGGACAGTTGGTACAGTTCATCAATTGAAAGTGTTTTGTATCACACAAATAATAACACTGGTAATCCTATTATCAGGTAGTGGCAGTTGCCAATAGAGGGATTCTTCTAATGCTGATACTTTACAGGCAAACTGAAGATTTACGTTACGTTCCAACTCTAGCACTCTGGTACTGAATATGGCATTTGCTTACTTTATATTTTGGAGTTATCCAATAAGGACGTCCCCCTCGTGGCAGGCAAACACTTCTGCCAAATCATTTGCAGGATACTGCTCTGAAAAGCTTTTAATTTTTCCACTATGACCCGGAAGGCTTGTGTAGTGGATAAGGATAATTCTGCGCACTAACTGTCCATTTGTGTCCTGGCACTCAGAAAGTTGCTCTCAAGCACTTGTTCTAATGAGGTCCATAATCTAAGTTTATCTGTTACTCTCACTAGTCTCTCTCCATATCCAGATATAGGCTTACTGTCTTGTGCTTTGCTGCTATAGATAAATATTAATGCCGATTTATTGGCCTGTATTTGTGGGAGGGGCGCCCCCCACGCCTTCATATAGCTAGGTGCACCCACTTAACCTCGTCCTGCGTGGATTCGTCGTCCTACGTGTGTCCTGCTTAAGGAGGCTCACCTGCTCTAGTTCGCGTGTTTCTTTCTTGCCTCTCGGCATCCGGGTTGGGTAAGTGACTTACTGCGGTCTTTCGTCCTCTCAGTCCAGCTGGCGGTGTGTTGGCTCCTTTAGGTAAGGAGCACCACCGCAACGAAACATTTCTGCCTGGCAGCATCGGCTCCCTACGTGGCAGACTCTCAGATTGCAGGAGTCAGCGCGAATCCGCTCTCGGTGCATTGTAATGTATAGCACGGGCCGCCGTGCTCGTAGTGAGGGGGTGTGTGCAAGGCTGTTTGCTTCTGGTAGGCTCTTGATTCATCTGGTCTGGTGGAGCCTCCAGGCAGCAGGTGATAGTGGTTCCTGAAAAAATAAAAAAAATAGCAGAAGTGGGTATGAACTATTTGAAAGTAAAAAATAAAGGGAGAATATATAGGGGGTATAGTATTTAGTAGAAGCATGTTGGGTGGGGGCACAGAGCGGGAGTTTGGGTTGTGAAAAATTAAAAAAATTAAGGGGACTCTTTAAGGTTCCGTAGAGTGTGTCACAAGGTAATTGCCAATCTTCTTTTAGGTTGCAGCTTCACCTTTTCTGTGGTATCTGTATTTCCGTTGGATCAGGTAGAAAAAATAAAAAATAAAAATATCTCTGCATTTGCAGGTGCAGAGGTTGCTACTACTTTGTTGTATTTTGCTGTTATCATGTCCGTTTATAAGTTCTTTGTTATTTCATTTATGCAGGTTCTTTCTAAAGTCTCGGTAAGTCCACGTCATGACCAACGTTGGCATGGTTGTTGTCAGTTCCTACTTACACGCTTTCCTCGGTCTCGGCTTTACAGTATTTGCCTCGTCACGCGTTAAGTGTCATATAGGTAGTTCTTGTGTCAGGGGCGTGGGTTCACATCACGGTTCTACAAGTTGCTTCCGCGCCGGCGCACGCATGTTCCACTCATGATGGCACGCATGGTTGTTCACTCAGGTGAAGGCGTACCTCAACGCTGTACCGTTCTAAAATACTGATGTTTGTCCGCAGTCAGCAATGTCGCATGCATCTGATATCGTGGAGGGTTCTATGGATGAGTATGTCACCAGGATGTCTGAAGCGGGCAGTATTCCATTGCTCCAGAGTTGGACTGTTCCTAGGCTTACTTCTGAGTTATTAAAAACTGGTATCCCCTTCTCGGCTTCCGCTAGGAAGGCAGAACTGTACCCCTTACTGGTTTCCAGTACCACAGGCCCACAGCAAGAGGAGGGGTCTATGTCGACTCTACAGACTTCTCATACCCAATTGAATGCAATGGTCAACACCTCAGCCGCAGGTTCCTCAGGTACCATACCCTCTGTGCCCATCATCACGCCGGCTCATTTCATCCCAGCTAACATCAAGAAAGACATTCTAGAGGGCAGAGATGTGAATCTCGCATCTTTGATTGCCACCAGGGACATTTCTGACAACAAGGTCATTGCCTGTGGTGACGTTTCAGTGGTACTCAGGAGTTGTGACCAAAGGCTCAATAGGAAACTCACTATTCCTGAGTTTGTTCTGGCATTTAGTCTGTATGGAGATGTCATTTGCTCAGTACGCCCAGATAGAAGAGAAGAGCTAGATCTGTATCTTTACAGAGTGATTGACTTGGGTCATAAGTACGGCGGTATCGCATTTTATGATTACCATTGCTCTTTTTCTGCAAAAGCTGTGGCAGCCCTTAGTCAGTTCCAGTTCTCCACTAACTGGGCCAATATTGACACCGAGCTATTCTGCAGACATTTTGCTGGCCTCAAAGCCCCATCTTGTGCTCTGTCAATCTACACTCACCTAAAGAATTATTAGGAACACCATACTAATACGTTGTTGGACCCCCTTTTGCCTTCAGAACTGCCTTAATTCTATGTGGCATTGATTCAAAAAGGTGCTGATAGCATTCTTTAGAAATGTTGGCCCATATTGATAGGATAGCATCTTGCAGTTGATGGAGATTTGAGGGATGAACATCCAGGGCACGAAGCTCCCGTTCCACTACATCCGAAAGATGCTCTATTAGGTTGAGATCTGGTGACTGTGGGGGCCATTTTAGTACAGTGAACTCATTGTCATGTTCAAGAAACCAATTTGAAATGATTTGAGCTTTGTGACATGGTGCATTATCCTGCTGGAAGTAGCCATCAGAGGATAGGTACATGGTAGTCATGAAGGGATGGACATGGTCAGAAACAATGCTCAGGTAGCCCGTGGCATTTAAACGATGGCCAATTGGCACTAAGGGGCCTAAAGTGTGCCCAGAAAACATCCCCCACACCATTACACCACCACCACCAGCCTGCACAGTGGTAACAAGGCATGATGGATACATGTTCTCATTCTGTTTACGCCAAATTCGGAATCTACCATTTGAATGTCTCAACAGAAATCGAGACTCATCAGACCAGGCAACATTTTTCCAGTCTTCAACAGTCCAATTTTGGTGAGCTCGTGCAAATTGTAGCCTCTTTTTCCTATTTGTAGTGGAGATGAGCGGTACCCGGTGGGGTCTTCTGCTGTTGTAGCCCATCTGCCGCAAGGTTGTGCGTGATGTGGCTTCACAAATGCTTTGCTGCATACCTCGGTTGTATCGAGTGGTTATTTCAGTCAACGTTGCTCTTCTATCAGCTTGAATCAGTCGTCCCATTCTCCTCTGACCTCTATCATCAACAAGGCATTTTCGCCCACAGGACTGCCGCATACTGGATGTTTTTCCCTTTTCACACCATTCTTTGCAAACCCTAGAAATGGTTGTGCGTGAAAATCCTAGTAACTGAGCAGATTGTGAAATACTCAGACCGGCCCGTCTGGCACCAACAACCATGCCATGCTCAAAATTGCTTAAATTGCCTTTCTTTCCCATTCTAACATTTAGTTTGGAGTTCAGGAGATTCTCTTGACCAGGACCACAACCCTACATGCATTGAAGCAACTGCCATGTGATTGGTTGACTAGATAATCGCATTAATGAGAAATAGAACAGGTGTTCCTAATAATTCTTTAGGCGAGTGTATTTTTCACACTGCTGACTGGTGTCACCTGCCAGCTGAAGGTATGGAGATAACCCCCAGTACATCTGCTGCTGGCCCATCAGAGGCCCACAAGGGCATTGGCACGGTCGACAAATTGGGTCGTCCTGTCAAATTTCTAGGTAGATCCCAAATATGTAATAATTACAATTTCTTAGCCTGTAACTATGGTCAATGTCGCCTTCTCCACATGTGCACCAATTGTTTCCGGGCTCATCCCAAGGTGGTGTGTACATTAAAACAGGATAAATCCTACCTGAGCGTAGTGGACACTGATTATTTACAGCACTGTCTGCAGGGTCATCACGACCCTGAGTTTGTTAATTTTCTCATCTCGGGGTTCAAGAAGATGACATATGAATGCAGCAACCCACAGTCGGCCAATAAAGCACCCAACGCCATAGACACATTGCTTCAAACCAAGCTAGGAAAAGGTTTTCTTAAAGGCCTTTCGCAACCTCACCATTCGATCGCTGGAGGGTCAGTCCGGTAAGGGTAGTGATGGGCAAGTTCAGCAACAAAGAAAGCTTAATTTCTGATCTCTCTGCCCCTTATGGTTCCCATATTCCAAGCCTCAATTCCCTAATCCCTTCCAAAGAAGTGGGCATGAAATACTCAACCATTGACCACACTATAGCCACCATAATGCAGTGTGGGCCCCACACCTACTTGTTTAAAGCTGACACATCCGATACTTTCAAACTCAAACTCCTCCCTATCATGCCTTTGCTATGGCAATGGCATGGCATCAAGTGGAAGGACCTTACTATTTCGCCACCAAGCTCACTTTTGGTTCCCCTGGCTTTTTGACCAGTTCGCACAGAGCCTTCACTGGATCTTAGAAACCAAATTCTGCTGCGATCACGTCATTCATTACCTCGACGACTTCTTATTGATCGAACCCCCTAACAGACCTCCGCAGGCCCTTGACACCTTGTTGCCAGTCTTTTCCAAGCTTGGGGTTCCCGTGTCACCTAAGAAAATCAAAGGCCCTTCCACTGTCATCACCTTTTTAGGGATTATGTTGGACTCCGAGAACATGGTAGCTAGATTACCAGAAGAGAAATTAGTCCGGATTAGAGACGTCATTCATAGGTTCACGCTATGCAGAGTCACAACCAAAGCGGATCTGCAGTCACTCTTGGGCATGCTGAACTTTGCCATGTGAATCATTCCTAAAGGCAGGTCATTCATATCTCGGTTACTAGCCCTCCTCCCCGATGCAGCCAACCAAGACAGTTCAGTTCAATTTGATGAGCAATCCATGGCAGACTTAGTCATGTGGGGTCATTGGAATGGAGTCTCCTTCTTTATTCCGGCCGCCAGTAATACTTCCCCTATGGTCTTTTCGGATGCATCAGCCAATACAGGGTTTGCCGCCATTTTTAGCACCCACTGTTTGGCCGGGACTTGGTCCGATGAAGTCAGAAATATTCCTGGGTTCATGCAGACGTCAGTTCTCTTCGAACTTTACCCTATTGTAGCAGCTGCTCATGCCTGGGGTCACCTATGGTCCCTATTGTGGCAAATGTCTTCATTTGCCACAATAGACATTTTATTGAAGGGTAGGTCCAAGTCCCCACACGTCATGTCTCTCACTAGATGCTTGTTCCAGCTCTCCCTGACTTACAATTTCCGTTATTGCTGTTCGCATATCCGTGGTACCCAGAATGTGGCGGCCGACGACTTGTCTCGGGCTAATTTTTCCCTCAGGTAATACCGGAAGCACACGCCACAGGGACCGCAGTACCACCATTTTCAACCCTGTTTTTGGATTAACCAGCCATCTGCTCACCGCACATCGACTAGTTGCCAGATCCCTATCAGCCAATACCTCCAGAAGCTACTCCACGGGCTGGAGTTTGTTTTGCAAGTTCCAAAAGAAGTATCCCCAGCGAGATACCAATTTCATCAACTATGTCCTGGCCTTTATTAGCTACTGCCATTCGGAGTGTAAACTATCAAACAATACCATCCGGTCCTACCTTGCAGGGGTCCAGCATTTCACCTCGCTTAGTCATCCGGGTTTGGGCACCCTGTTTTCTGCGCACATTATCAAGGCCGCTTTGAGAGGATTAGAGAAATCCGGTACTGGGGAACAGTGTGCGCCGTACCGGCATTTCCCGGCAAATTATTCCAAGACCTATCGGACATGCTTGACAGAGCTCCGTTCGGACTTCTTCCCAGTTTGGTGTTAAAAACAGCTGTCTACCTCGCCTTCTACGGCTTCCTAAGACCAGGAGAGTTCACCTGCAAGAACTCCAACGTTAATTCTAGGTTCCTGGCTATTTGTTGGACTACTGATTACTCACCTGATCCTGTTCCCTGACGATTCTCTGCCTGCTCCTCCTGTACTGCACATCCCTCCTGGTATTGTGACCTCGGCTCCCACCTGACTACTCTTTTCAGACTCCTCTGGTACTTCTCTACTCTCCTGGTATTTGACCCCGGCTTCTCCTGACCATTCTTTGCTTAACCCTTTGTACAGCGTAGCTCTCTTGGTTCTGACCCCGTTCCGTTCACATTCCGTTATTTGTCTTGTCTGTCTTCCCAGCACGTATACTAAGTTAGGGACTGCCGTCTAGGTGTCCCCTGTCATTAGGACTTGCGAGACAAGTAGGCAGGGCCAGGGGTGAGGGTGGAGCACAGTGGTCACTATCCTTCCTCCTGTGTGTAGTGTACGTGACCGTCACAGCAGGAAGTATTCTAAAGCGGCTTGCTTATACCAGGAATATGTCACCAAGGTGTCCCGCCTTGGTGGAGTAAAAGCCCTAGTCCAGGTGTCCACTAAAGTAATTGGGGGACACCATATAGATAGTGTAGCTGGTTCAGATTGTCCAGGGCAGGCTTTTACTGGGAACAGGCAATGTGCTGCATGGGTGCCTGTTCCCCAGGTTCCAGTCCTGGACTTGAGGCATGCTCATGTCCAGGGCTCCTATTTAATCCTGCTACTGGATCTTAGTTGTGTCTCAGTCTGGAGGAAAGGCAGAAAGTGTAAGGTAACACTGTCAGAGTGTGCTACGACTGCTGGACCTGCTGCGATCCGGATATACTAGCTGTACGGATATGAAAAGCTTAAATAAAGAGGACTTTTGATGAACGGTTTGGTGTCCCTGCCTTTGAACACTGGCCTTGTGAGTATGGTTCCCCACAGGCCAATAAGAATAATGGCACACTGTATACTCCTGGTGAGCCTCCCAAATGAGTCTGTCATCCTCCGCTTACCTCTGTGGAGCCAGGGCTAAACTTTTAGGTCGTACCTGGGCACTATTAACTGGGCCCTCTCCTCACTCTGGTGCAATGCTGGCTCTTCAGTCAGGACTTCAGAGATCTAGGCTCTCAACTCGGTCAATCGGGTCGTTGAACCCCACGGGACGAGCTGCTTGGTTGAGCTGATCTGGATGGGCCGCACCTTATCTTATCTATCCCAATCCTTCTGGGCAACGAGGTAGAAGCTCTGTCTGCTTCTGCTGCACTAGTCGGTGCAGGCTTTACTGATAGCTCTCCCTCTGGGGATGACAGTGTTTCCGGCAGCCCAATCCTCCATTGGAGCAGCTCAGGATGCGTCATGGCATTGTTACTTTCTCAGGCCAAAGCTGGAGATGAAGGAGGAGCTCTAGGGGTGGAACTTTCACTTCCTTGCTCCATAATACAAAGTAGTTCCCTGTTGGCAGGGCCGACTTGCTTTTTACCCACGCTGCCTCTCTTGTACGTCTTTCTCCTTAGAGTGCTTTTCTGATGTGCGACCCTCCCACTGGGTTCTCTTTGCATAGGGGAGGCATCGGCATCTTTGGCACAATACAACAAAGGTGGGTGGCACATTTTGAATTACTTTGCATAAGGGGTGGCACAATAGCCTTTCCCTCTGGTGAGTGGGTGTAACTCTGTTTTTCCTGCCGCTAGCAGGGCGTAGATTGAAGTAATGGGGCAGTTAATTAATCAAGAAGGCATCCGATGATTATTTTAGGTTCACTGCAAAAGTCCATTCACTGACAGAAAACACTGGTAGTGACACATAAACATGCACATTTTCCACTTTTGATACAGCGATTTTGCAGCAAGTGACTTGTAGCATACAGTACAGACCAAAAGTTTGGACACACCTTCTCATTCAAAGAGTTTTGTTTATTTTCAGGACTATGAAAATTGTAGATTCACACTGAAGGCATCAAAACTATGAATTAACACATGTGGAATTATATACATAACAAAAGTGTGAAACAACTGAAAATATGTCATATTCTAGGTTCTTCAAAGTAGCCACCTTTTGCTTTGATTACTGCTTTGCACACTCTTGACATTCTCTTTATGAGCTTCAAGAGGTAGTCACCTGAAATGGTTTTCACTTCACAGGTGTGTCCTGTCAGGTTTTATAAGTGGGATTTCTTGCCTTATAAATGGAGTTGGGACCATCAGTTGCGTTGAGGAGAAGTAAGGTGGATACACAGCTGATAGTCCTACTGAATAGACTGTTAGAATTTGTATTATGGCAAGAAAAAAGCAGCTAAGTAAAGAAAAACAAGTGGCCATCAGTACTTTAAGAAATGAAGGTCAGTCAGTCAGTCCGAAAAATTGGGAAAACTTTGAAAGTAAGGACTATTTGACCATGAAGGAGAGTGATGGGGTGCTGCGCCAGATGACCTGGCCTCCACAGTCACCGGACCTGAACCCAATCGAGATGGTTTCGGGTGAGCTGGACCGCAGAGTGAAGGCAAAAGGGCCAACAAGTGCTAAGCATCTCTGGGAACTCCTTCAAGACTGTTGGAAGACCATTTCAGGTGACTACCTCTTGAAGCTCATCAAGAGAATGCCAAGAGTGTGCAAAGCAGTAATCAATGCAAAAGGTGGCTACTTTGAAGAACCTAGAATATGACATATTTTCCGTTGTTTCACACTTTTTTGTTATGTATATAATTCCACGTGTTAATTTATAGTTTTGATGCCTTCATAGTCATGAAAATAAAGAAAACTCTTTGAATGAGAAGGTGTGTCCAAACTTTTGGTCTGTACTGTATGTCCATGCAATTTTAAGCAATGGAAACAGTTCTGTAGCCCAATAAAGTGTGTCAAGTTTGCACTGTATTAAAGCACATTGACAGTCTCTCAGGCAAAAAAGTGGGGCTTATTCTCATAAGGCAATGGCACACAGTTTTATTGCACGAATCCTGTTCTTTATATAGTTTGCATAAGTCTCAGAGGATTTTAAATCCTGTTCGTGACGCCAATTCTTTGTAGAGTACCAAACCATAGGGGAAAACACTTAAGGCTCACGGTGGGCCGATAGGTGCAATAGTTCATGTACTCACGGTTAGTAGATGCCTTCCTGGGCTGGCATACAGTGGATGGAAAGACAGTATGAAATCCTCCAGGGCAAACTCGGTTAGAGGGAACAGCAGCCAGATGGAAGTTTAGGTGCCCTTGATGGTAATGGGTGTAAGGTGCTTTTGTGACTGGGGCCCTGGTTCGTGATGCCAGCACCAATAGGTGCAAATGTTGGTGGTAGTAGTTAAAATGATTACATAGAATAAGGGAAACTAGAGCTTTTAACAACCTCGCAATACTTTACTGAAGCTGTTCCACAAGGTATGCAACAGTCATTTACATAAAGGCAGCTTTCACGGTGATTCACATTAGTTCCCCGAAGTTGCATAAGGAATCATCCTCTATAACAATCAGTCTTTCTCTCTCTTATTTCTCCAGGTTGGAGGGATGAACTATCTGTTGTACTGTATAATAGTGATGTCCCAAACTATTCGCCGGCGAATAGTTCCCGGCGAACATAGCTTGTTTGTGTTCGCCGCTGCGGGCGAACATATGCGATGTTCGGTCTGCCCCCTATACATCATCATTGAGTAAACTTTGACCCTGTACCTCAGTCAGCAGACACATTCCAGCCAATCAGCAGCAGACCCTCCCACCTCCTGGACAGCATCCATTTTAGATTCATTCGGAAACTGCATTCACAGTGAGAGAAGGGAGAGTGTAGCTGCTGCTGATTCAATAGGGAAAGCGTTAGCTAGGGCATTGTTCTGTGTCCACAGACTCATCTGCTGTAAGGACAGCGTCCTGACAGCACCCCAAAAAGCCCTTTTCAGGGCTGGTACATCAGTGTGCTTTTTTTTTCTTCTTTTTTCATATATATATATATATATATATATATATATTGCAGTTGCCTGGCAGCCCGTGTGTGAGAGGCTGCAGGCTCAGTCATAGACAGCACTGTGTGCACACCATGTGTGACAGAAAATACCTTGCAGATAAAAAAAAATTTGATTTAATATTTTTCTGTGACATAATCACATTTGCAAGCCCATGTGTGTCAGACCCACACACACTGTATACTGCTAGTGGCTAGGCCTGCACTCATACCGTTACAGGGTGTCATTCACTCAAATACCTTGCAGGAAAAAAAAAATTATTTAACATTTTTCTGTGATCTAATCACATTTGCAAGCCCGTGTGTGTCAGGCCATTGTGCCCACTGGCTAGTGGCTAGGCCTGCACTCATACCATTACAGGGTGTCATTCACTCAAATACCTTGCAGAAAAAAAAAATGGTTGGGAGTTAAAGGGTCCAAGCTTGTTGGATCGTTGATGTTATCAACTATAAGTGGACGACTGTTAACAACAGACATTATTTCATAGAATAGGGTCCTAAGTGAAGCATCATCTATTCTTCCGGCGTTCTTTTTCAACACTGAACTTAACACATTTCTCACAGTTCTGATTTGTCTTTCCCAAACTCCTCCTGTATGGCTTGTATGTGGAGAATTTATGTGAAAATCACACTGTTTCTCTAACAAATACTCAGTTACTTTTTCTTTAGTAATCTTTTAGCGCTTTCTTAAATTCATTCTTTGCTCTGACAAAATTAGATCCTTGGTCAGATCTAAGCTCTCTGACAGTACCTCTAATGGCTTTAAAATCATCTTAAGGCTTTGATAAATGTGTCAGTTGACATATCTTCTAACATTTCCAGGTAAATTGCTCTGGAGCTTAGACATGTAAATATTAGTCCATATCTCCTGTTACTCCTTGTGGTTTTGTTTGGTGATGAATTGGCCAAAACAATCCTTTCCGCTATAAAGAACTGGTGGTTATGGGTTTACACGATCTGCCGGTAAATCTGCCATTCTTTGCTCTTCGGTAGGTCTACCTTCAGTAGGTCTACGTGCCTTTCTGCAGACTACACATTTACTTATATAACTTTGCTTCCTTTCACAATCCAGTAACCACCTTAACCCAACAGCTTTGGGTAAAGCATCTTCCTTAATGCATGAATATGTTGTGGTAGTGATCAATAATCAATCGTGTGAGTTTTTGGGCAGAATTGCTAGGTAATGATACATTTTCCAGCCTCCCTCCCACCTTCAGTATACCATCCTGCAAAGCAAGATTAAGCTTGTACAATGGATGGTTGTTCGGAAGCCTTTTAGGTTCTTGACTAAGTCTCTTCAACTCTTCACTGTAGAATCTCTTGAATGAGTCTTATGACTGTTTCTTCAGCTTTCATTCTTTATTCTACATTCAACAATTCCTTCTTTCTGATTCCCTTTTCAAAACTTTGAATTTGAGCTACTAAGTTTATGACTGTATTCCATTTTGAACATCTGGCTAGTCTTTCAAGTATGTAATCTTGACACTTGGCAGCAGTGCTCAATGTTTGTACAACATCTGAATCACCCATAGACAATTCTGTGTAACCTTTACTGGGCGTCATTTCCTTTTCACAAAGGAACTCTGGGCCTGTGAACCAATATGAATTTTTCAATTCTGTTACATTCAGGCCTATTAAAGCATGATCTGCTGGGTTATGCTTTGTGTCAATGTGATGCCAATGTTCTGGATTTGTTATTTCCTGAATTTTCTCAACTCTGCTGGCAACAAAGATATGGAATCTTCGAGCTTCGTTGTTTATGTATCCTAGGACAATTTGTGAGTATGTCCAATTTTTTTTTTGTTATGAAGTCTTTATTTTCCAATTTTCAATTAAGAAAGACAGAAGAACATGACATGTACAGATATAGCCATGAAGAATTTGCATCCATTGTCATACAGTGATAGGCATAATGATCAAATCATGAACAGACATGGATTATTGTTATTGCTATTGTTGTTAAGTTCCCTCTAGAATGGGAGACACTATGTCCAATCTATTTTTAATTCCAATTCTTCTCTCAAAAACTTGCTTACTGATGCTGAAACTACTGGTGCTGTCAATTCAAGTCTTGGTATTGTCTGAATACTGGTAGGTGCAACTCTGGCCTTCCCCATAACCAGGGCACAGTGTATATTTTATTTTCCTATTACTCTGATGCACAGACCATAACTACTGGCATCTGAAAAATGATGACGTTCTATTTTATTTCCGAAATCATGAGGTACAAAACATCTGGGTATCCGAACTTCTCTCAAGTTTTGCAAGTTTCTTATCCAACTCTCCCACCTTGGCCTCAAATTTTCAGGTATGGGCTCATCCCATCCCAACTTCTGTCTGCATAATTCTTGCAGTATTTATTTTGCTCTGAGGATTACTGGGGCCAAGAATCTCAATGGATTAAATATAGAAGCCACTGCAGAAAGAATGGTTCGTCTAGTTGCAACTTTCTCTTCAATATATACTTCAGAAGAACTTGTCGTTCTCTACATTCCATCCCAATCCAAGTACGTTCTGAACTGGAATATGATCATAATTGAGATCTACATTCTTCATTGTTGCTGAAGACAACAATGAAAACTTGGCTTTCTTTCACTAGTTTCTTCTGAAAATTTGCTGCTGATGGGCAATCATTTTTCATTCTGATTAGCCAGGTACTTTATACCATAATTGGAGCAACCCAGAGATGATGCTGCTCCAAACAAGTGTACTTTCATTCTGTATTCTGCTGGCTCTTTATCTGTATCTCCATCCTCCCGCCATAGAAACCTCAGGAAGTCTCTATCTTTATTCTTGACATGAAACTAGTGAACATCTTTTCAACGTCACACATGACTGCTACGGGATACTTTCTGAATCTACAGAGTACTCCAGGCAGAGCATTTGTAAGATCTGGTCCTTTTAGTAGATGATCATTCAATGTAACTCCATTGTACTTTTCTGAGCAATCAAAAACTACTCTAAGCTTATCTGATTTCTTTGAGTGGTAAACACATTGATGTGGGATGTACCACACTTCTTCTTCTTTAGGCTGATTATTAACTTTCTCTGCATGTCCTTCTTCAAGGATGCCTTCCATGAATTTCAAATAATCCTGCTTGAATTTGGGATCTCTTCCTATCTTTTTCTTCAAACATTTCAATCTTGCTAGGGCAAGATTTCTGTTATTTGGCAAACAAGGTCGTTCTCTAAAAGGTAAGGGCATTTCAAGATGACCTTGTTGATTCTGTTGAATACTTTCTTCTCGAGTGTGTACCAACTTTGTCTTCTTGAGATACTCTTTTCTTTAGAACTTATGTCTGCAAGTTGGATTCAAGGATCTTGATTACTTTTGCTGGACTTACAGTTGGTAGCTCTTGGACAGATATTCGATGACAGAATCCTGTCACCTGTCTTAAGTTTGCAATCTGCATTTTTCATCCAACACCCCATCCTAGATCAGTTTGAACAGCGTAGGGTTCACCCTTTCCTCCTGTGATTACCTTTCGTGGTACCAAGGCTTCGGGACAATCGTAGCCTATCAACAGTCCAACGCCAAACTCCTTCAGCGGGGACATTTCATGAGATATGACAGATAGGTGCTCCCATTCATTGGCTGTTTCACAGGTAGGTATGCGATCTCGATCTAGAGGTCTATCGTCTTTTGTATAAGCTGGAGGTAGATCTAATGTGCAGTTTGAATTAAGTCCTCTAACTCTCAGTCCTTTTGACTCTTTAACTGTTCACTAATGTGTCTCTCCCAGTCGTTGTGGTGAGTTTGAGCCTCACTGGTTCTGTAGCCACTTTTAATTTCTTGCAGATTTCTTGATCAATAAAGGTGACGTCCCTCTGAACATCCAGTAGCGCATAGGCGTATACCTTCTTGTTCCTCCTTTTAGGATTTGAAATGCACAGTGTAACAACCATTGATGTGCCATTGCTTTCTCCTTCCCTCACTCTGAGAATACCAATACTTTCTTTCCCTCCTCAGTATCTTTAGGTATTGAGGATTTATCTTTCTTTGGACATTCTTCATGTAGTGGTGTACGATGGCGTCCTTTGCAAATGCTGCATGTGTCCTTTTTCTTACACTCCTTAGTAACATGGCCTTTTCTTAGACATCCAAAACACAGTTGGTTATCCAGCACAAATTTTTTATTTTCATCTGGGGACTTCTCCTTTAATTATTGGCACTTGTGTATGGAGTGGTTCTCCCCACAGAACATACATTTTGAAGGTAGTCTAAAGATTTGTCAGTTCTGTTTCTCTACTGATCCCAGTAGTGACTTTGAACTTGCTCTCATAGGTATCTGGACCTTTAGCTGCTGTGTTGGTTGCAAAGCTAGTTGCTCTTGCACGTCTTATCTCTCTTGCAGGCCTTTCTTCTGAGGATTTTAAGATGTAAAATGATGTTACTGGATTACATGCTATCCATGCTTCCTCATTGACAAACTCAGAGAACTTTTTAAAACGTGGGAAGTTCTTACCTAGATCTAACTGTTTAGTCACATAGCAATTCCATCTAGAAGCCACTTATTAATGTAGCTTAGTTAGCATCCTGTGGTTTTCTAGATAGTCGTTCAGTACTTCCAGTCCTTGAACATATGGGATTGCATTGCTGCATGCTTGCAGGAAGTCACCATACTTTTGGAGTCTGAAGTGTTCTTTAGGACTTATTTTAGGACAGTTATTCAATTTCTCTATAATGGCTCTTTGTACTAAGAAAGGATGACCATATCTTGCATTCCATTTTTCCCAAGCTTGTTTGTAGGCTTCTTCATCTCTTCTATAGGAGTTAACCTAAAAAACTTCCTTTGCTTCTCCAGCAACATATTTATGAAGGTAGAATAACTTGTCAACTGGACTGAAGCAGTGATGCTCAATGATCATCTAAAAGCTTGCTTCCACTCTATGAACTTCAGTACATGTCCTGAAAATACAGTGGGTTCCGGAACGGGAAGTCTAGCTAGGACTGTTCTCTGTTGTCTTGCTGGGACAATGGTTGTAACATTCTCCTGAGCATTGCCGTGACATCTAGGAATAGAATCACCCGGTTCTATTTTCTCATTTAGTTCTGAATTAGGCAAGTCCTTTTCTTCATCTTTTCCGGTAGAGAGAGAGGGTAAATTCACACACCTTTTTCCTAACACTGGACTAGGCCTCTCTTTGTTTTTATGAGCAGGCATAGACGTGTGTGTGTATATGTATGTATGTATGTGTGTGTGTGTGTGTGTGTGTATATGTATATGTATATGTATATATATATATATATATATATATATATAATACATACACACACACAGGCCGGTAGCGTTGGCGTGACTCCGCCTCTGCGCCTAGGAACAATATATAGGGGGGGCACATAAGATACCACAGTCAAAAATGGGGGGGCACTAATAATTTTCACCACCAAATAAGTATATATAAATACGAGAGTATTGCGGTATGCAGGGATACTTTTTTATTGTACTATTCTAATACTTAAAAGACAATCTTTCAAGAGTTTTCCTTTCTTCCTCGGTATTGCTTCAGACTTGAGAAAGAGAGAAACACTCTCCAAAACTTTTCTTTAGAGTTTAAAGCAGTTTCAGCACTATAATAAAATAATTTACTTACAAAAGAAGCTGTTCAATCGTCTGTTGGGCTGTCCTCTGCTTGCCTCCACGGATCTTCCCCTCTTTTCAGTCTTTCCTCAGTGCGCAGGTGCACTGTTATGGGGGGGGGGGTCTGTGTAGGACATGCACAATTTTTTTTGCTGAAGGGAAACACGTACAACGGAGACAGAACACAAACAGATTAACTATCAGCATTTTTTTGCTGACCCTTTTGAAATTAATGGGTCCCCATCCTATCCGCAAAAAAAAACTGAACGGAGGCCGAGAAAAACAACTGTCGTGTCCATGAGGCCTTATAGGGATCTGTGGATGACATACCGTTATGGGGGACCTGTGGATGACATATGACTGAGGAGGGCTATCAGGGGATATTATGCAGGGGGTAATATAACTGAGGAGTATCAGGGTACATTATACAGGGGTAAGATAACTGAGGAGGGCTATCGAGGGCTGTCCCTTGCTACCCCTTAGTGTACATTATTATACAGGGTAATATAACTGATACCCCTTAGTCATATTACCCCGCCCTGTATAGTTTAACCTGAAACCCCTCAGTTATATTATATAATTGAGGGGTATCAGGGGACATTATACAGGGGGTAATATAACTAAGGAGTATCTATCAGGGTACATTATACAGGGGTAATATAACTGAGGAGGGCTATCAGGGACATAATACACGGGTGAGGGGTAAGATAAGTCCTTAAAGGACCTTAACATGTATAGCTTGGAAGAAAGACGAGACAGAGGGGATATGATAGAAACTTTTAAATACATAAAGGGAATCAACAAGGTAAAAGAGGAGAGAATATTTAAAAGAAGAAAAACTGCTACAAGAGGACATAGTTTTAAATTAGAGGGGCAAAGGTTTAAAAGTAATATCAGTAAGTATTACTTTACTGAGAGAGTAGTGGATGCATGGAATAGCCTTCCTGCAGAAGTGGTAGCTGCAAATACAGTGAAGGAGTTTAAGCATGCATGGCATAGGCATAAGGCCATCCTTTATATAAGATAGGGCCAGGGGCTATTCATAGTATTCAGTATATTGGGCAGACTAGATGGGCCAAATGGTTCTTATCTGCCGACACATTCTATGTTTCTATTACCCCTGTATAATGTCTGATAGTAGCCTAGCCCTCCTCAGTTATATTACCCCTCATGTACTCTGATACCCCTAGTTATATTGCCCCCTGTATAATTGACCCTGATACCCCTCAGATATATTATATAACTGAGGGGTATCAGGGTAATACAGGGGACAACAGAGGAGGCATAGCAGTGTACATATTTCTTTTTTTATATGCCCTCAGCCCTCACCTCACCAACTTGCAGGCATGCGAGGCACACACAGATGCAGCTTGACGTGACGTTGACTCAGCCTGCGCCGCATAACATGCACCGTACGGCTCCCTCTCTGCCTCCACTGGGTCCAGGACTCCACCCCCCTATGTGAATTCTAGCAGCCAGCATAACAGACAGGAGAATCAGTGGGGGGCAGTGAGCATGGAGGTGACTGACTATTAGGGTGTGCCCAGGCACACCCGGCACACCCCGTGCGCACGCATATGTGAGCAGGGATGGAAGGATAATAACTTATTTCTTCACTACATGCTGGAGATTTCCTTCCATTCTCCTGGGCATATGAAGGAAAGTAGGAGACTATTTCTGCACTTAGTACAGATTTGAACCTATGACTACTCTGACTCATATCCTCCTCATGTACTCCGAGTCTGGCTTCTATGATCTTAACTTCTTTCTGACTTTCCAGACTCTTCATCTGTTGGCGCTGTGCCTCGATTTCAGCTTCCATTCAATGGCGCTGTGCCTCCATTTGAGCTTCCATTTGATGGCATTGTGCATCCTTTTCAGATTCCATTTGATGGCGTTGTGCATCCATTTCAGCTATCCGTTGGCGCTGCGCCTCAATGGCAGCTTCCATCTCAATTTCTGCTTTCTTGACAGCAAGTTGTTCAGCTAATTCCTTTCTTTTGGCTATAGTACTTGAGGACTCTGATACGGGGGCGGCACTTCTACTAGCGAATGAAGTCCCACTTTTAATTGTGGTTCCCTCGAAGGACCTAGCATAGTCTCTCATAAAAAGCTTGTTCATTCTCCTTCTTGCTTTAACTTCATCATAGTTTTCTTTGGGGTCAGTTTTCTGGCCCGTGACGAACATCTTAGTTCACCTCAGACAGGTTCCCTTGCTCTTCCCCCTCTACTCTATCTTTGTATCCTCAGTAGCATGGTAATACTAGGCTCAGACATTTTACTTTAAAAGCTATAACAATCAATACGAATAATTACAGTCCTTTCACTTTAAATGCAATACTGACAAATGCAGAAATAAATTTATTTCACTCTAAATACAACAGCGCTAAATGCAGGCAATAAATGACTTTCACTTTAAATGCTTTAGAGTCCATGTAGTACAAACTGTCCTTTGTTTTACTTTAAAGTCTCTTATTTCTGATCACAAAAAAAAAATGTCTCTTTATGCCAAAGGCTATATGCAATGATAAGTAATAAAAGGAAAGCTCTGACCCTATTCTGAAGAGCAGGAACAAATGTCAATATTAAGGGAGACGTGTCTTATCTTGATATGATGCGATGCTCTGCTATGACTTGCTTGCAGATTAGTTGAGTATGATCTGGTATGGTTGTATGCAATTTGGATTGCAATATGGAATCTGAATGCTTGCAATTGTATGCTTGCAATTTGTAGCTTGCAATTTGGATTTGGTGGAACTGTAAGTAAACACACATATAACTGGTTCAGTATGCAGTTCTAATCACTATACTAACAGTAGGAACATTATATAACTATTCTAAATACCTATTTTGGCCTCTTGTTCCCATCAGGCCTCATGCACACGACCGTTGTTGTGTTCCGTTCCGCAAAATGGGGTTCCGTTGTTCCGTGATCAGTTTCCGTTTTTGTTTCCGTGTGTCTTCTATTATTTTTGGAGGATCACCAGACATGAAGGAAAGTAAAAAAAAGTCTAAGTGAAGTTTGCCATGCAAATGATAGGAAAAAACGGACGCGGATGACAATCTTGTGTGCCTCCGTGTTTTTTCATGGACCCATTGACTTGAATGTGTCCGCGAACTGTTTTCCATGAAAAAAATAGGACAGGTTATATTTTTTTGACTGACTGAAACCACGGATCACGGACGACAAACGGTGCATTAGCCGAGTTTTGCAACGGACCCGTTGAAAGTCAATGGGTCCGCAGAAAATCACGAAAAAACGGAACAACGGACACGGAATGAAACAACGGTCGTGTGCATGAGGCCTAAAACTGGACTCTGACTGGAACTGTGTGTCTGCTCAGCTCCTCTCTCCCTGGTGAGTAATTATTCCAGCTACTCCTGCTAGGGGAATTCCCAGACAGGCTGTGTATGAGACTGGCTGTGATTGGTGAAAGCTCTTGCTGTGTGAAAGCTGGCTGTGATTGGTCTAGACTTCTGTCCAGCAACAACAGATTAACACTATGCTTTCTGCTGTTTCTGCTGTATCACTAAGCTTAACAAACATTACAAAATGAATCTTAAAGGCATATTATCTTTTTCTGCTTCTGTGAACACAAAATATAACAGTTATATGACATCCAAAATCTGATGTCACATTAAATAACTCTGCTTTTGTCTTTGACACATAAACATAGGAACTGTATTAAGGCTATTGACAGATTTAGCTGTATACACTGTGGCAATGTGAATATTGAGGTGTTGTTTCCCCAGGTTCCAGTCCGGGACTTAGGGCATGCTCATGTCCAGGGATCCTATTTAATCCTGCTACTGGATCCTGGGTGTGTCTCACTCTGGAGAGTGTGCAGACAGAGGCCTGGTGAGGCTCTGTCAGTGTGGTCTCAGCTAGGCAAGGCTGAGGGGCCACGAGGCTATGCAATAGCCTGGACTTTGGGGGACTCAGCGACACCCGGGAACAAGCATTGAAAGGTCAGCGTCAGGAGGACTGCTAGACCATAACCCCCTCCAAAGGTACTGCATTTGCTACAGCCTGAGGGCTGGTGGACTGTATGTCTGGAGTAAGCCGCACCTGGTTCCATGTGGGAACGCTATCGTATAGCAGAGTTAGGGATACGATGTTTATTGCGATTTCACCTTAGAGCTTCTGCCGACTTCCGTGCTCATGGAGCGTCCCCATCACCATGGGAACGGCTCCATGCTAGAATGTACTGTCGGATTTGAGAAAGTTGTATTCGCAATGCGATTAATGCAGGTTATATTAATCGCATTGCTGGGTTCCTAATGGTTGTATTGCTAGAATATAACGAAGATTGAGAATATAGTGCTATATTCGTCAATTCTAGCAATACAACCATTAGGAACTTAGCTTGAATTCACAATGCGATTAATATAACCTGCATTATTCGCATTGTGATTACAACTTAGATCTGAGTTCCTAATGGTTGTATTGCTAGAATTGACAACGAATATAGCACTATATTCTCAATCTTCGTTATATTCTATCAATATAACCATTAGGAACCCAGCTCTAAGTTGTAATCGCAATGCGATTAATAAAACCTGTATTAATCACATTGCGATTGCAACTTTGTGACACTGCAGCTTCAGAATTAATCTAAGATGGATGCTGTCCTTGCTTTTTGATAGGCGGTGGGAGGGTCTGGGAGGGAGGCTATGCTGATTGGCTGGAATGTGTCTGCTGACTGAGGTACAGGGTCAAAGTTTGCTCAATGATGACGTATAGGAGGCGGACCGAACATCAAATATGTTCGCCCGCAGCGACGAACAAGCTATGTTCGCCGGGAACTATTCGCCAGCGAATAGTTCGGGACATCTCTATTCCCCATGTCCCAGCCATGGTTTTGGGGTTTTTGGGTTTAGAAGCCCAGCCAGCAGCTCAGCTAGGTGTGGAATGAACCTCCAGATTATAGTGGAGCTCTGTGTTTTGGGAGCTGAGGAATTCTGCCATACTGCAAGGCTGAGAGCTGCATGAGAGCTGCCAGCTGGAAGCCAGGCACCCTAAAACCTGTTGTGTACTGCCAGGTGACGTGTTTGAGTTTTGTGGACTTTCTGTGTGAATTAACACGAGGATTCCTGCGGTGTCAATTAACACTAGGGCTCTGCCAAGTATTGTGTTTATTTTCTGCCTTTTTGTGTGAATAAACACTGACTTTTGCTTTTCAAACCGTGGTTTTGCCTCTGTATTGCGTCCGGTTACCCTGTCTACCAGAGCAAATCCCTACAATACATAGTAATTTGGGAAGAATTATCATTTTAAAAATGTTGATACGTCCCATTAGTGACAGAGGGAAAGTTTCCCATGCCTTCAGTTTTCGGTTTATGTATTCCATGGTCGGTGAAATATTAAGTGGGATAAATTGCTGCATATCTTTATGTATGATAATTCCCAGATATTTAAATTGATTCACCACCAACAACTTGGATCTGGAAGAGACCGGTGTCCCCTCTCCTCCGTCTACTAGATACAGCACTGATTTAGCCCAGTTAACACTCAGAACAGAAAATCCACCATATTCATTCACTACTTCCAGAAGCACCTCCAGTCACCCACCCACCAGCATATCATCTGCATATAAGGATAACTTTTTAATTATCCCCGCGATGTTCCAGCCCTCTATACGACTACAACTATTTAAGAGACACGACAGAGGTTCCATCACCAATGCAAATATCAAAGGGGATAAAGGACATCCATGTCATGTACCTCTACGTATGGGGAAAGGTTCTGACAAATATCCATCAACTCTGACACAAGCTGTGGCTTTCCGATACAGGAGTCTTAACCACTGCACAAAGTTCCCTGAGAACCCAAATCTTTCCAAATTTTCTACTGAGTCAAAGGCCTTTTCATTATCTAAAGAGGCTATGGCTCTATTGCCTATATTGTCATGCTCAATCTGTAAATTGGTGTAAAGGTGTTGTGAGGGGTAGCTTTCTTTCAGGGGATCATCCTCACAGGTATGGCTTCAGGAAACCAGGTTTCAGGTCCAAACAGTTCATTTATTGTGATACACTAGCACAAATAAAATGACAAAAATAACTAGAAAAGCTACAATTTCTGGGGAAATTGTGTGAAGTGTTCTTGGAGGACCAGTAGCTTACAACTGGAGTGGGCGGAGTAACTGGGTGGAGTGGCTTGAGTAACTGTTGTGTGGTTGGATTGGCTGGAGTAACTGTGGAAAGGTTGCACCTAAAAGTCGGGGTGGTTGCACCTAAGGGTCGGGGTGGTTGCACCTAATCGTTGGGGTGGTTGCACCTAAGGGTCGGGGTGGTTGCACCTAAGGGTCGGGGTGGTTGCACCTAAGGGTCGGGGTGGTGCACCTAATCGTTGGGGTGGTTGCACCTAAGGGTCGGGGTGGTTGCACCTAAGGGTCGGGGTGGGTGCACCTAAGGGTCGGGGTGGGTGCACCTAAGGGTCGGAGTGGGTGCACCTAAGGGTCGGGGTGGGTGCACCTACGGGTCGGGGTGGTTGCACCTAATCTTTGGGGTGGTTGCACCTAAGGGTCGGAGTGGGTGCACCTAAGGGTTGGGGTGGGTGCACCTAATCGTTAGGGTGGTTGTACCTAAGGGTCGGGGTGGTTGCACCTAAGGGTCGGGGTGGTTGCACCTAAGGGTCGGGGTGGTTGCACCTAAGGGTCGGGGTGGTTGCACCTAAGGGTCGGGGTGGTTGCACCTAATGGTCGGGGTGGTTGCACCTAAGGGTCGGGGTGGTTGCACCTAAGGGTCAGGGTGGTTGCACCTAAGGGTCGGGTGGTTGCACCTAATCGTTGGGGTGGTTGCACCTAAGGGTCAGGGTGGTTGCACCTAAGGGTCGGGGTGGTTGCACCTAAGGGTCGGGGTGGTTGCACCTAATCGTTGGGGTGGTTGCACCTAAGGGTCGGGGTGGTTGCACCTAAAAGTCGGGGTGGGTGCACCTAATCGTCGGGGTGGTTGTACCTAATCGTTGGGGTGGGTGCACCTAAGGGTCGGAGTGGGTGCACCTAAGGGTCGGACCCCATGACTAAGTGACCCAAGTTTGGTGACTTTAGTTTCAAATCTGTGCGACTGGGAGCAATTTGAAAACTTCCCTGTCAAAGTCTATGGGAAAAACTTGGATTGCTTAGCTGTGGAAATTTTTAGTGGCAGCAGGGATAGCTGAACGTTTTGATATAAGATTTGTGTAGGTGGGCCTGAAAATGAGGGAGTGGTGGCAGTTTAGAAATCATGTCCTGATTTTTCAGCTTTTGCCAGCTCCCACTCTAGCTTTGCCATTCATTCCTATGGGATAACTTTCGCCACAAGAACCACGATATTCCATGAACCATTCGGCAAAACGTTCCACAAAGTAATAGCAATCCGGTCGGGAACAATCTGCACGTTTTGGTAAATTTTTGTCTATGTAGTGTAAAAACTGTGGGAGGAGTTAGGGTGGCAAATTTGGCTATAATAAGAATAAGAACTAGAAAAGGTACAATTTCTGGGGAAATTGTGTGATGTGTTCTTGCCTCCACCAGTAGCTTACAACTGGAGTGGGCGGAGTAACTGGGTGGAGTGTAGACTCCGCCCACTTTTATAAATTTTGACCTTTGTCTCACACTGACCCACCTTGCCGAGTTTGGGTGCTGTGAGAATGACAGCTGTTTAAAGGTTTCTTATTGAAGTCAATAGGGAAAATCTGATTGGTTGTTTTTGGCCCCGCCCACTTTTCTGAATTTTAATCCTAATCCTAAATTGTCCAACTGTACCAAGTTTGGGGATCCTGCCATTAACAGTCTAAGAGCAGCGGCAGTTTTAAATTTTCCCATTAAAACATATAGCTGAAATTTGATTGGCCGTTGTAGACCCCGCCCACTTTAAAACATTTGAATTCTAGTCACCTATTAACCGAATATATTAAGTTTAACAACCCTGCCATTAACAATGTTGAAATGGCAGCAATTTAAAATTTTCTCATTGAAGACAATAGGGAAAATCTGATTTGTTGTTGTTGGCTCCGCCCACTTTTAAATTTTTTGAATCCAAAGTAATCTATGACCTGATCTCAGCGATTTGAAGCCCCTGACATCAATCATGGCAGCATTTTTCAATTTTCTGAAATTTTTTTTTTCCATATTGAAATCAATGAAAGAAATCTGATTGGTTGTTTTTGGCCCCGCCCACTTTTCAAAATTTTAATCCTAATCCTAAATTGTCCAACTGTACCAAGTTTGGGAAACCTGCCATTAACAGTCTAAGAGCAGCGGCAGTTTGAATTTTTCCCATTTAAACAAATGGCTGAAATTTGATTGGCCGTTGTAGACTCCGCCCACTTTTTCATTATTTTTTGAATCCAGTCACCCAATGACCTACGGTGCCAAGTTTGGGTATTCTGGCTTAAATACTGTGAGAATGACAGCAATTTAAAAGTTTCTCATTGAAGTCAATAGGGAAAATCTGATTTGTTGTTGTTGGCTCTGCCCACTTTTTAAATTTTTGAATCCAAAGTAATCTATCACCTGATTTCAGCGATTTGAAGCCCCTGACATCAATCATGGCAGCATTTTTCAATTTTCTGAAATTTTTTTTTTCCATATTGAAATCAATGAAAGAAATCTGATTGGTTGTTTTTGGCCCCGCCCACTTTTCAAAATTTTAATCCTAATCCTAAATTGTCCAACTGTACCACGTTTGGGAAACCTGCCATTAACAGTCTAAGAGCAGCGGCAGTTTGAATTTTTCCCATTTAAACAAATGGCTGAAATTTGATTGGCCGTTGTAGACTCCGCCCACTTTTTCATTATTTTTTGAATCCAGTCACCCAATGACCTACGGTGCCAAGTTTGGGTATTCTGGCTTAAATACTGTGAGAATGACAGCAATTTAAAGGTTTCTTATTGAAGTCAATAGGGAAAATCTGATTGGTTGTTTGTAGCTCCGCCCACTTTTTAATGTCCCCAAAATGTGACAGAAATTTCCAGGTTGACCCCATGACTGAGTGACCCAAGTTTGGTGAGTTTCACTCCGAAGCTGTATGAGTGACAAACATTTGCATTTTTCCAATAAAACTCTATGGGAGAAAAAAAGAGGTTTTCGGGGGCCCGCCCCAGGGGCCCGGAGGGTGGGATCGGTTAACAAAGCACAAGCAAGATACTCGGGTATGTGCCGACCAAGAGTGCAAAGTTCGGTATTTATACTCCTAAATCTGTGGGAGGAGTAGCAATTTGAACGTCTCATTGTAGTCAATGGGGAGAATTTGATTGGTTCTGTGTGGCCCCGCCCAAATTTTCGGGTCTCCGAAATGTGCTAACAAATTGCGCGTTGACCCCATGACTAAGTGACCCAAGTTTGGTGACTTTAGTTTAAAATCTGTGCGACTGGGAGCGATTTGAAAATTTTCCCTGTCAAAGTCAATGGGAAAAACTTGGATTTTGGGGGCCCTGTCCCAGGGGCCCGGAGGGTGGGATCGGGTAACAAAGCACAAGCAAGGTACTCGGGTGGGTGCCGACCAAGTCTGCAAAGTTTGGAATTTGTACTCCTAAAAATGTGGGAGGAGTAGCGATTTGAAGGTCTCATTATAGTCAATGGGGAGATTTTGATTGGTTCTGTGTGGCCCCGCCTACATTTTGGGGTCCCCGAAATGTGCCAAAAATTTTCGGGTTGAGCCCATGACTAAGTGACCCAAGTTTGGTGACTTTAGCCTCAAAGCCTGGCGAGTGGGAGCGATTTGAAAATTTACCCTGTCAAAGTCTATGGGAAAAAAGGGGGCTTCCGGGGCCCGCCACGGGGGCCCCGGGGGTGGGATCGCTCCACAAAGTAATAGCAATCCGATCGGGCACAATAGCAATCCGATCGGGCACAGTCTATGTAGTGTAAAAACTGTGGGAGGAGTTAGGGTGGCAAATTTGGCTATAATAAGAATAAGAATAAGAATATATATGTGAGATAACATTAAGTGGTCTTGCTATGCAAGAACACTTAATAAACACTCGTCCGTCTAGGCTCTAACTAAACATAATATTCCTGACTCGCCCAAGTCCCTGTTCACACCCTGTGAACACATGCGGCTTTCTCAGCCAATGTCCCACAGCCTCCTGACTGTACAGAGCACAGTACGCCCACTGTCTCCAGTCCAGTGCCTCTTGAGGAATAGTGGTCTCCCAGCCCTCCTGGCTTGGACCACATAGAGCCTCCAGGCCCCTGTCCACAGGCAACACACTTGCTGACACCCTGGGAGGTGCTTTATGCCAGCCTGATTACTTCCAGCTGGTCTCACCTGTGGTGGAATAGGGGTGTGAACCGCACTATCCACCCCTTCCTTGCCTCTACCCTGTGTGAGACCTGTCACTGTCTCAGTGTCTAAAGAATAATATCCATAGATTTCCCTGGCATAAAGCCAGATTGTTCTGTTCCCACGATAGATAGGATAACACCCATCAATCGTATGGTCAGCACCTTGGCCAAGATTTTGGCATCTAAATTTATAAGTGAGATGGGCCGGTATGAACTACATTGATGGGGGCGTGGCCTGCACGCTGATGGCGCCGGTCGCATAGCGCGTCTGCTCCGGACCTAACATTTACAAAGCGGCTCACAGCTACTACTCCTGTGCTATTTCGCATCTTCCAGAAGCACACGCTACTGCTCCTGCCATGGGGAAAGTTAAGAGGCGCCCTGCCCCTGCTAAACTGACGGAATTCTTCGGAAAAGCGGCGACGGCAGAGACTGGGCAGAGAGGGACGCCATTTCCGGCCTGTACTCCGGCCTCCCGGGCGGGAACGCCGATACCACCTGTGTGCTACTCCGCAGATAAGCGCGGGCCTGAAAGGGAAGCCCTAGACCCTCCGCTACTCACAGCAGATATTATGCGCTCTATGTTGGAGAGCCTGCGTGCTTCTATGAAGGAGGACATGCTGGGGCTGCTACAGGACCTCAAAGCGGACATACAGAGTGTAGGGGAGCGCACTTCCCACATGGAGGCAAAGATGGCTGAATTCGCCACATCCCACAACTCTCTGATTGATGCCCATGAGGCCATGGAGGAAGATATAGCCAAACTATCGGCAAAGCTTCAAGATTTTGAAGATAGAAACAGACGGAACAACGTCAGAATCCGAGGGATCCCGGAATCTGTGGAAGCGAATGAATTAGAGCACTTTTTGCAGCAACTTATTAAAGCGGCGCTGCCGGAATCTACTGAGAGAGATCTGATTATTGATCGCATCCATAGGGTGCCCAAGCCTAAAGGCCTTGATCCTTCACTCCCGCGTGACACCATTGCCAGGATCCACTTCTATACCGTCAAAGACGCGTTCCTGAGAATCCTGAGGCAGAATGCGACACCTTCGGAGGAATTTAAAGGTATTGCGGTCTATGCAGACCTCTCTGCAGCTACCCTAGCGAAAAGAAGGGAGTTCGCTCAGATAACAGCAATTTTGCGGGATCAGCAAATAAAGTACCGATGGAGCTTTCCGGTAAAGCTACTAGTCACTTACAATGGCGGCTTGCAGATCTTTAATACACCGCAAGGGGCGATTAAGCTGCTGAGAGAGTGGGGTATCCAGTGCGATGTCAGGCGTACTGAGAAGGAGACCGCCTCGCGTCCAGACAAGATCCCTCCGGACTGGGACGTTGCCTGATGAGTGAGTTTTCCCTGTACAGGGGTAGTTGTTTGACTGTTCATGCAAACCAATGTTAGTCCGCAGTAAGGAGCTGAAGCTCGTCTTCATTTTTGCCCCTTTTGGACTTGTTATTTGGGTCTATTGACCTACATTAATCTGGTCAGGGCTAATTAGGCCTTAATGACCACTTTACTGTTAACGTTTATCCTTAATTTATTTGCTCATTTGTCTTTGTCTTATTTTGTTTCTGTACCGGTACTGCTGTATATGTTGTATGTACTTTGTGCTGAGTTTGCACTTAACGCGAGGGGATCTCGCACGATTGGGGGGAGATATGAGTCAATTAGAGTTCAAATATGTCAGCAATGGGGCTGAAGGTATTATCCTACAATGTGCGCGGCCTGAATTCCCCGTTTAGACGCTCACAACTGTGGGCAGATGTATTCAAAACTAAGAGTGATGTCATCCTGTTACAAGAAACGCACTTGCTGGTTACGGATGCATTTAGATGCAAGCATAAAAACTTCCCAGTTATATTCCACTCGCATACTAGGAAAAAGAAGGCAGCGGGGGTTCTTATTGGGGTGAAGGCTACAGTTAACTTTTCCCTTAAAACATGTATAACGGACTCGGCTGGGAGGTATATAATTGTAATATGCATGCTTGACAGTAAGCCGTACACTTTGGTGTCTGTATATGCCCCTAATGTCGGGCAGGTGGCCTTCTGCAGGAGGTTGTTCAATAAGGTGGAGAAAATGGCGGAGGGTGAGGTAATATTGGAGGGGACTTTAATATACCGGTTAATGCAACACTGGATTTTAAATCAGCTCAAGGGTGCCGAAGGGAGGAGCTTCAACCCACACTTTATGAATCTGCGTTTCATGATGTATGGCGTTACCAGCACAGTAACGAACGTGATTATACGTATATCTCTACCGCGCATCTGTCTCAGTCCCGCATTGATTATATTCTAGTCTCCAGAGGCCTCCTGCATAGGGTTACCGGGTCCGACATTAGGGGTGCGACATGGTCAGATCATGCCCCAGTTAGCATTGTCATAGATGTTGGTGTTCCGGATCTGCCCAGACCGCAATGGCGGATGAATTCTTACTTGCTTAAATGTCCGGACAGGGTGAAGGGGCTTGTAGATACCATGCAGGAATTCCTATTATTTAATGATCTTCATGACACTAATGTAGATACCCTTTGGCTTACACATAAGGCATTTATGAGAGGGGTGTTATTACAAATGGCGGCGAGAGTGAATAGGCGCAGAAATCAGGCAATACAAGACGCTCTTGCCCGCCTAAAAATTGCGGAGCAATGTCATAAAGCTAGTAATAGTCCCAGCTCTTTGGAATCTCTGCAGGGGTGTAGGTCTGCCCTTAGAACCCTTCTTCTCTATAAACAGGAACTAGGGATGAAACGGTTAAATTCAATTTTTTATCATACTGGAGATAGAGCGGGAGCGCTGTTAGCGCGCAGATTGAAATGTAATAAAGCCGCGGCTAGGATAACAAGCCTACAGTATAAAGATAAAATATACACGCACCCTCAGGATATAACGGATGCGTTCGCATCGTATTACTCTTCGTTATATAATCTGCGTGCAGACGTTAACACAGTGCAACCAACTGCGGAGGCGATAACATCATTCCTGGATTCCCTTAGGTTACCTAAAGTTTCGGCAACTGACATACAAGGTCTTAACAAGCCCTTCACCCCGGCAGAGATTCTGAAAGCCATTAAGTCCACCCCGTCTAACAAGGCCCCTGGTCCCGACTGGCTTTCCGGTGGAATATTACAAAACGTTTCAGTTAACCTTACTTCCCTACTTAACTAACTTGTATAACTCATTTCTGCAGACGGGAAATATTCCGCAGGAAATGCTTAAGGCCACTGTAGTCACGCTGCCCAAGCCAGGGAAATCCCCGGATGCGCCTGAAAACTTCAGGCCAATTTCTTTATTGAACGCCGACCTTAAATTGTTTGCGAAGTTACTTGCCACTCGTCTGAACGAGATGTTACCAGCCCTAATTAATCAGGATCAGGTCGGCTTTGTGACGGGAAGACAGTGTAGGGACGGTACAAGAAAGATGATCGACCTGATTCAGATTGCTGGTTGGTCCAGGAGCCCTGCGATCTTTGTATCCCTGGACGCTGAAAAAGCGTTTGATAGGGTGCATTGGGGGTTCCTGGACCAAACCCTTAGGAAATTTGGGTTTGAAGGTCACTTTTTGCAAGCTGTCTTAGGGCTTTACACAGCACCTAGCGCAAATGTTCTGGCGTCAGGTTTCTTATCTGCCCCCTTCACGATTACCAACGGGACTAGGCAAGGGTGCCCGCTGTCACCCCTGATATTCGCACTGGTGATGGAGCCCATGGCGGAGAAGATTGGCAATTGCGCGCGGATATCGGGGATCACAGCGGGGGAACATTCGCACTGCATAGGACTGTATGCTGACGATGTCATTTTGACGTTGACTAACCCTATGACCTCATTATCGGCTGCGTTGGAAATCCTGGATCAGTACTCCTGCATCTCATACTATAAATTAAATGTTAGTAAAACCAATGTGCTTCCCATCAATGTACCTGCCAGCTTGCAACAGGTCCTAAGTGATAAGTACCCCTTTAATTGGTCATCTGAATCGATAAGATATTTGGGAGTGGAGCTAACCAGCTCAACAGCGGACATGATCTCGCTTAATCATAAATTACTTAGAGCGGAATTACAAAAGGATTACGCTAAATATAGCAAAGTGTTACTTTCGTGGATAGCTAGAATAAATATAGTAAAGATGATGATACTCCCTAAGATCTTATACGTATTCCGATGTATACCATAAAAATCCCTAGAGTTCACATTAAGAAATTGCAGGACGACATGCTGGGGTTCATTTGGGGGGGTGCCCACCCTAGAATTGGTAAACAATCGCTATACCCAGCTTTTCGCAAGGGGGGCTTGGGGGTTCCTGACCTCCATAAGTATTATATGGCCAATCTACTGGACCAGTCTATGGAATGGTGGTCCCCTTCCTCGTCACATAAATGGCTATTAATAGAAGAGGTTTATGTTAAAAGGCGATCTTTGAAATCTCTGTTGGCGGCATACTTATTAAAGCCTTTTATTTTCTCCATGCCACTGGATACGATGCAAGCTACCATATTTGCTTGGGCTCATATGTTCAAGAATATAACGCCCTTTACTATTGTGAAGAAGCAGTTTCCCTTATCAGTAGTGGAATATCATATCCCCACGCTTCAAGTCACAGGATGGCTGAATTGCGGAATAGATACGTTAGGGTGTATATTTGAAAAGTCTGTCCTAAACTCCTTTGAGTCCCTGCACAATAACTTTAAACTACCAAATTCTGCGTTTTATCAATATCTTCAGATACGCCACTTTCTCTCATCACTTACCATAGACTCGGTGGTAAGTGTGCGAGACCCTCTTATCAAGCTTCTAGGTGTGGAGGTCCATCCCCATTCCAGCCTATCCTTTTTGTACTCGCTTATGCAGTCTTCAGAGGGAGGGGGTAAGAAACCCTTCATGTCTAGATGGGAGGCTGAAATGGGGAGGGAATTCACGGTAGAAATGTGGAATGATGCGCTTTTTTGGTCCATTAAGTCCTCGAAATGCATAAATCACGCTGAACAGAGTAGAAAAATTCAATTAAGGTGGTATCTCACCCCCAATAGAATAGCTCATTCCAACCCAGAATACTCACCTCTGTGTTGGAGGGGGTGCGGACAGATTGGTACGCCGTATCATATGTGGTGGAGTTGTGCTGCCTTGACTCAATTTTGGACCTCAGTGGCAAAAATATTAGAAGAAGTCACGGGAATTAAGGGTATGTTGACCCCAGAGTTGGCGATTCTCAGCATCGGTCTAGGGGATTTGCCCATCGAAAGCAGGATTATAGTAGCTAGGATTCTCTCAGCCGCAAGAACGGTAATTGCTCGCCAATGGAAGAGTCTAAAGTCCCTATCAATTGGGGAGGTCATTGGGTTGGTTAATCACCATATGCAGTGTGAATTCACCTTCGCCTCATCTATGAAAACTAGAATCGCAACGCATAATTCATGGCTACTTTGGTTATCTAGCACTCATGCGGTTTCACTTCCCCATTATCTGTTGTGAATTTATGGGATGTCTTGTAATTGGGGTGTGATTCCTAGCTGAATTGCGTAAGGGGAGCAGTATGTAGGGTTCTGCCCCAGGGTATATGGTGCATACTCTGTTAGCACTTTATTTTGGAATAGTACTGGTACCTTTTTTGTATTATTACTTTTGTATCATTTTTGTGTTATTATTATTTTGTCTGCCATGTCATTATTATTTATACTGTATGTCTTATTATTTCTTTGTATGTAAAATTATTCTTGCTTGATATGCATAATTTGTAAACTGAGCCATTTACAATATACTTTTCAATAAAAATCTATTGTTGAAAAAAAAAAAATGAACTACATTGATCCGGTGGCTTCCCCGCCTTATGAATCACCACTATTGTAGCTTCAGAAAAACTGTGGTAATTCTGAATTCTGCAGGGCATATATAAACAGCCTACTGTCACTACCAGAGCTTTGAGAAGTTCTCACAGCTCTGTGTCTCCACCCCTGCGATGATGTCACTTAGAGCTTGGAGGTGTTCTCACTGTTCTGTTTCTCCGCCCCTGTGATGAGGTCTTTACTCTCAGCTGTTTCTCCTGCAGTTGATTTTCCTGCCTTTAAATCACCCCTCCTCCTGTTGCAGGGCGTGGATTATATTTCTCATTTCAGTTGTAGCTCTGGCTTGAGTAACTTCACTTGTAAGCTATCAGTTCACTGGACCTGGTTTCTGCTGCAGCAAGCAATCCGGATATTGCCAGCTGTCCTTGGATCCGTCTTCTCTGCGGCTGCATCTCCTTCAGCTAAGTGTGCAGATATTGTTGTTTACCTGGTTATTTTCTGACTGGATCTGAGGTGGCCACGGTTCCCTCCATATACTGAGTAGGGCACCGGTGGCCGTGCCCCTTCCACTATTGTAGGGGTTACAGTGGCCATCAGTCTGAGGTACGCGGGCATGCCTCCTTCCACCATTTGGATCCAGGCATGTGCTTTAGCAGCATAGGGAGAGCTTTGAGGGTCTGACAGGGGTCACCCCTTATCTTCCCTAGTTTGGGTCCGGTCAGTAGCTCTTTTCACTGTGTTTGCTCTTGTTACCCTCAAACAGCCGTGACACCTACTTAATTGTGCGCCCATATTCTCGGTGTATAGTTTGTACCACTCGGCAGGAAAGCATAACGGACCTGGGGTCTTATGTAGGGCCTCCTATTGCTATCTGAATCTCTGCAGCCGACATTGGGGAATCTAGTATCTCTCTCTCTTCCCTAGATACTCTTGTGAATTTAATCTGATCTTGGTACGTCCTCAAACTGTCAGTCATGGGGCATGACTTGATGAATAAAGTTTAGTGTAATAAGATGCAAATTGGTCTCCGGCTTAGACACCTCCACCCCAGAATCTAGTGTAATTGCTGCCACTATCGTTTGGGGAGTTTCTGTCCTCGCCAAATATGCTAGGGCTTTCCCATTTTTGTCTCCATCCGAAAGGATATTCTGCCGTTGTGCCAGAAGGCGCTTCTGGGTATATTCAGTGAGATGTAGTCTATAATCTCTCTGAAGGGTTAGCCATTTCTCCTGTCAATCCTCATTTGAGTCTGCAATATACAGTCATGTGAAAAAATTAGGACACCCTTTGAAAGCATGTGGTTTTTTGTAACATTTTTAATAAAAGGTTATTTCATCTCCGTTTCAACAATACAGAGAGATTAAAGTAATCCAACTAAACAAAGAAAACTGAAGAAAAGTCTTTTCAAGATCTTCTGTAAATGTCATTCTACAAAAATGCCTATTCTAACTGAGGAAAAAGATAGGACACCCTCACATGTATTCCCTCTTAAATTGGCTCAGATCTCACACAGGTATATCACACCAGGTGCACATAATTAGTAGATCGTTACTCTGCATGTTGAATGAGGCTTGCCCTATTTAAACCTCAGACATTTAGTTTGGTGTGCTCCTGACTGTTGAAGTGAGAGTGAGCACCATGGTGAGAGCAAAAGAGCTGTCAGAGGACTTCAGAAAAAAGATTGTAGCAGCCTATGAGTCTGGGAAGGGATTTAAAAAGATCTCAAAAGATTTTGAAATCAGCCATTCCACTGTCCGGAAGATAGTCTACAAGTGGAGGGCTTTCAAAACAACTGCCAACATGCCCAGGACTGGTCGCCCCAGCAAGTTCACCCCAAGAGCAGACCGCAAGATGCTAAAAGAGGTCTCCAAAAACCCTAAAGTGTCATCTCGAGAACTACAGCAGGCTCTGGCTACTGTTGATGTAGAAGTACATGCCTCTACAATCAGAAAGAGACTGTACAAGTTTAACTTGCATGGGAGGTGTGCAAGGAGGAAACCTTTGCTTTCCAAGAGAAACATCGAGGCCAGACTGACATTTGCCAGAGATAAAGTTGACAAAGACCAGGACTTCTGGAATAATGTTCTTTGGACAGATGAGTCCAAAATTGAATTATTTGGACACAACAGCAGAGGACATGTTTGGCGTAAACCAAACACAGCATTCCAAGAAAAGAACCTCATACCAACTGTGAAGCATGGAGGTGGAAGTGTCATGGTTTGGGGCTGCTTTGCTGCAGCAGGACCTGGTCAGCTCACCATCATAGAATCCACGATGAATTCTACTGTGTATCAGAAGGTGCTTGAAGAACATGTGAGACCATCAGTTAGAAAATTAAAGCTGAAGCGGAACTGGACCATGCAACATGACAATGACCCAAAACATACTAGTAAATCAACCAAAGATTGGCTGAAAAAGAAGAAATGGAGAGTCCTGGAATGGCCAAGTCAAAGTCCAGATTTGAATCCCATTGAGATGCTGTGGGGTGACTTGAAAAGGGCTGTACGTGCAAGAAACCCCTCAAACATCTCACAGCTGAAAAAGTTCTGCATTGAGGAGTGGGGTAAAATTTCCTCAGACCGATGTCGAAGACTGGTAGATGGCTACAAGAACCGTCTCACTGCAGTTATTTCAGCCAAAGGAGGTAACACTCGCTATTAGGGGCAAGGGTGTCCTATCTTTTTCCTCAGTTAGAATAGGCATTTTTGTAGAATGACATTTACAGAAGATCTTGAAAAGACTTTTCTTCAGTTTTCTTTGTTTAGTCGGATTACTTTAATCTCTCTGTATTGTTGAAACGGAGATGAAATAACCTTTTATTAAAAATGTTACAAAAAACCACATGCTTTCAAAGGGTGTCCTAATTTTTTCACATGACTGTATGCCTTTTCCGCCTCCATCAGATAAGCCTCTTCTCTATTTCTTGTAATCCTCAGTTCGGCTCTATGGGTGGCAATGGCTGAGATAGACTCCCCCACTTATCACCGCTTTAAATGTCTCCCATTCAGTGAGTGGATTAGAAGATCCCTCATTCACCTTTCAATATTCCTCTAGCTCCTGTGTACAGCTAACTTCTACTGGTAACACCTGTAACCACATAGGATTAAGTCTCCGAATTATGTGCTATTGCCCAATCCTTCAAAGATGCGTTATGTCTAATTAGGTGTTTAAGTCTATCCAGCTGATTATTTAGTACTGCGTTAAAATCTCCTAGTATTATAAAGGGGTAGTTGTGATATCTTATTCCAATCAAGGGTGACCACAGCACTCGTGTATAAGGCTTTTGTGGGTGCACGCCTCCAATCAATTTCTTCCACCCAAGGAGTCTTGTATACAATTTCCCACAAAAGATGGCGGAGAAAGCACAGCAGGTGAAGTTGCTATTTAGGCTTTATTCGTACAGTAGTACACACTGTTACATTTACTGCTAATGCAACTTTTCGGGCCCTGATACGGTGCCCTTTATCAAGCTATAAATGAAAGAAAAAATATATAATCAAAAATTCATTCCATGTCACGATACATAATCATCTCATATTTAAAAAATCCAACACGAAAAATACATCATAGGGATGATACATCATTGGGGGAAAGTAAATAGACGGAAAGTACATACACAGGACCAAAGGTGAAGGTAAGGGACAGACCAGGTAAGAGGACCAGAAAACATAAGGTGGGTTGAAAACAAAAAGAAGGGATAAGGAGCAAACATATACGGATAGCCCCTAAGTGTTCCACAAGAGTAATCTATAATAGCTATTAACATGAAAATGGCTCATTACAGCTACCGAGGCTACTAGTGAGTAAGCAACAACACATGGATAGCTGTAATGATATTGCAAATGCCAGCTGCAAAAATAAAGAGCAAGTACCATGCGCAATGCTAATCAAAACAAGGAAAAGCACAAAGTTAGATGCAAAGGAACTATACCTTAAGCCTGGATTATGGTGGACATGGCGTGGTGTGGAATGGATACGGCCCAGTCGCATTTTATAGCGCGCGCTTGAAAGATATGTGGGCGTGGTAAAAAGTGTAAACGTCGCGACATTGGCTAGTATAATCGCGTCATAAGGTGACGCCTAAAAGTCAAGACATGCCCAGTAATAAAGTGTCACCACCAGACATCTGAGAAGCTCTGACAGACGTCCTTCAGAACCTCCTCCTTGAGGTTCCTTTTGTTTTGCTTTCATTTTCTCATCTCGTTAGCCTCTCTCAGCTGTCATGTAGTTGCACTGATTGCATCCCTTTAAATCCCTCCCCATACTGCATCACTTTGCGGTTTATATTACTTCATGGAGTGTGTGCATGCTGATCCTACTACTGAGTCTTCTACAGATAAGTTTTGTTCGTTCATTTCTGTTTTCCTGTTTGCTGGATCCCAGGTGACCCTGACTCCCTCCGTATCAAGTGTAGGGAGCCGGTGGTCGTGTCCCCTCGCTATTATAGGGTGTTCAGGTGTTATACAGTCGAAGTACGAGGATATGCGATCATTTACCATTGGGATTTTTGCATAGGCTGAGCAGTTAGTGAGAGAGCCAGGTCTGATGCAGGGCTCTTCCTTTTGTTCCTTAGTTTTGGATCCAGTCAGTCGGATCTTCATTTTGTGTCTTCTAGTTTTCTGTACACCTTCCGTGACATTATAAACCGCCAAAACCGTCTTAAGCATGAATCCGGTTTCAACCTTGATTGACCGCATGCAGGGTCTTTCACTGGAGGTAGAAGATCACCAGAAAACTGTCTCTCAGTTTGAGGTGACCGTTTCTGCTTGCGTTCATGGAATTTGTTCTGAGCCTAAAATCTCGCTTCCGGATACGTTCTCCGGGGGTAGTGAGAATTTTTTTCGTTTTAGAGAGGCTTGCAAACTCCATTTTCGCCTACTTCCCCATTCCTCTGGTGATGAGGAACGGAGGGTGGGGATCATCATCTCGCTGCTCAGGGATAACGCTCAGTCCTGGGCCTTCTCGCTGCCGGTGGGGGCACGGCCCCTCCGTTCAGTGGATGAATCCTTTTTAGCCCTGGGTCAGATATATGATGATCCGGATCGTATTGCTCTGGCTGAGTCTAGACTACGTCTTTTATGTCATGGTAAACAATCCGCAGAGATATACTGCTCAGAATTTCGGAGATGGGCAGCTGATACTGGTTGGAATGATGCTGCACTCCGAAGTCAATTTTGCCATGGTCTTTCAGAGGGATTGAAAGATGCATTTGCCTTTCATGAGAGACCTACCTCCTTGGACTCTGCCATGTCTCGGGCCGTTCCCTATTGACAGGCGTCTTAGAGAGAGAGGAGAGATCACTCCTTCCTGTCATACTCAGTCCGAGGACAGTGCGGCGGTCTTATTCAGTGCACAGGGGTCTCAGTCGCTCTCAATCCCTTCTTAGCAGGGGCCCATGCAGCTGCGTTTGCTTGCCTCTGACAATAGAGGTTATAGCTCTCATAGGAAGGTTTGTTTCTGTTGTGGAGGTATAAATCATTTGGCAAATGCTTGTCCCTCTAGGAGATTCAGGCAGTTTTTTGAGAGTAATAAAGAAACAAAAAGAAAAAAATCCTCTAAAGACGTTCCATCTGTTACTATTGGCAAGGTTGATGCGGAAATTGAAGGTTTTCCGTTTGCTTGTAGTTCCCGTTTTGTTCTACCTGCCAGGGTGGCGGTAGAGAGCAAGAACATTTTTTGTGAGATTTTTGTAGATAGTGGAGTAGCTGTCAATCTCATTGATAGTCAATTTGCTATAACTCATGGTCTCCAGGTATGCACTTTGGAAAAGGATATACCTGTTTTTGCTTTTGATTCCGTTCCACTTTCTCAGAAATCGTTAAAGGGCATAGTTCACAATATCCGTTTGATTGTGAGTGATACTCATGTTGAGGATGTGTCATGTTTCGTCCTAAGCGGGTTGCCTACTCCTCTAGTGTTGGGGCTACCCTGGCTCACTAAACATAACCCCACCATTGATTGGCAAGCGAGGCAAATAAATGGTTGGAGTGACTTTTGCAGAAAGAATTGCCTCACGACATCTGTTTCTGAGGTTTCTACTAAGACTGTACCATCTTTTCTCTCTGAATTTTTGGATGTGTTCTCTGAGAGTGGTGTTCAGGACTTGGCCCCGCACAGGGAGTACGATTGCCCTATTAATCTCACCCCAGGCGCCAAGCTGCCTAAATCTCGTTTATACAATCTCTCCCAACCTGAAAGGGTCGCTATGCGTGCTTATATCTCTGAGAGTCTGAGAAAGGGACACATGCGACCCTCGAAGTCACCTGTTCCCGCTGCTTTTTTCTTTGTTAAGAAAAAAGATGGTTCTTTAAGACCTTGTCTGGATTTCAGGGAGCTGAACAGTATCACAATTCGCGACCCTTATCCGCTTCCTCTGATCCCGGACCTGTTTAACCAGATTGTTGGGGCTAAAGTTTTTTCCAAGTTGGATCTAAGAGGGGCATACAACCTGGTCAGGGTCAGAGAAGGAGACGAATGGAAGACGGCCTTCAATACCCCTGAGGGCCATTTTGAGAATTTGGTTATGCCTTTTGGTTTGATGAATGCTCCAGCCGTCTTTCAGCATTTTGGGAACAGCATTTTTTATCATTTAATGGGGAAATTTGTATTAGTGTATCTAGATGACATTTAGATTTTTTCTCCTGATTTCAAAACTCATAAGGAGCACTTACGTCAGGTCTTGCTCATCCTACGGGAGAATAAATTGTACGCTAAACTGGAAAAATGTTTGTTTGCGGTTCCAGAAATTCAATTTCTGGGGTTTCTTCTCTCCGCTTCTGGTTTTCGCATGGACCCCGAGAAGGTCCGCGCTGTGCTTGAGTGGGAGCTTCCTGAGAATCAGAAGGCGCTGATGCGTTTTTGGGGTTTTGCCAATTATTACAGAAAGTTTATTTTGAATTATTCCTCTGTTGTTAAACCACTCACTGATATGACTAGAAAGGGGGTAGATTTTTCCTCCTGGTCGGTAGAGGCCCGTAAGGCCTTTTCTAATATCAAGGAGAGTTTTGCTTCCGCTCCCATCTTGGTACAGCCTGATATTTCTCTACCCTTCATAGTTGAGGTTGATGCTTCTGAGGTGGGTGTGGGTGCGGTCTTGTCTCAGGGTCCCTCTCCTGTTAAATGGCGACCATGTGCCTTTTTCTCGAAGAAACTCTCCTCCGCAGAGAGAAATTACGATGTGGGAGATAGGGAGTTGTTGGCCATCAACTTGGCTTTTGAGGAATGGCGCCATTGGCTAGAGGGAGCCAGACACCCTATTACCGTGTTTACTGACCATAAGAATCTGGCCTACTTGGAGTCAGCCAAGCGTCTGAACCCGAGACAGGCCAGATGGTCTTTGTTCTTTTCAAGGTTTCATTTTGTTGTCACGTTCCGCCCTGGGGTTAAGAATGTGAAGGCGGATGCCCTGTCACGTTGTTTTCCGGGAGGTGGGAATTTTGAAGACCCGGGTCCCATTTTGGCTGAAGGTGTGGTGGTCTCTGCTCTTTATCCTGAATTGGAGGCAGAGGTTCAGGTAGCCCAGTCAGAGGCTCCTGATCTTTGTCCTCCTGGGAGGTTGTTTGTGCCTCTCGCGTTAAGACACAAGATTTTTAAGGAACACCACAATACTGTCCTTGCTCGCACCCGGGGGCAAGAGCCACAGTGGATCTCATCGCTCTGAGAGTCTGGTGGCCGGCGCTTCGTAAGTCGGTTGAGGGTTTTGTGGCAGCCTGCGAGACCTGCGCTCGTGCCAAAGTCCCTCATTCACGGCCATCAGGTCCTCTGCTTCTGTTACCCATTCCTTCCCGTCCTTGGACACATCTGTCCATGGACTTCATTACGGACCTACCTCGTTCCTCGGGGAAGACTGATTCTGGTGGTGGTGGACCGTTTTAGCAAAATGGTGCATTTCATTCCTTTTCCTGGCTTGCCCAATGCTAAGACGCTGGTGCAGGCATTTATTGATCACATTGTCAAATTGCATGGTATTCCTTCAGACATAGTCTCTGATAGGGGCACACAGTTTGTTTCCAGATTCTGGAAGGCCTTCTGTTCTCGCTTGGGGGTTCGGTTGTCATTCTCTTCTGCTTTCCACCCGCAGTCGAATGGTCAGACAAAGCGGGTCAATCAGAATCTGGAGACATATCTGCGCTGTTTTATGGTGGAGAATCAGGAGGATTGGTGTTCTTTTTTGTCCCTTGCTGAGTTTGCTTTAAATAACAGTCGTCAGGAGTCCTCTGATAAGTCACAATTTTTTTGTGCATATGGGTTTCATCCGCAGTTTGGGACTTTCTCGGGAGAGGGGTCTTCTGGTTTACCTGATGAGGACAGATTCTCCTCGTCTTTGTCATCTATTTGGCAAAAGATTCAGGATAATCTAAAGAGCATGAGTGAGAGATATAAGCGTGTGGCGGATAAGAGACGTGTGCCTGGTCTGGACCTGAATGTTGGTGATCTGGTGTGGTTGTCTACTAAGAATATCAAATTGAAGGTTCCCTCCTAGAAGTTGGGCCCTAAGTTTATTGGGCCTTACAAAATCTTGTCCGTCATAAATCCTGTTGCCTACCGTCTTGATCTTCCTCAGACTTGGAAGATCCATAATGTTTTTCATAAGTCCTTATTAAAACCTTATGTCCAACCCATTGTACCCTCGTGTTTGCCTTCTCCTCCGATTGTGGTTGATGGTAATCTTGAATTTCAGGTCTCTAGAATCTCCTCCTTAAGGTTCCTTTTGTTTTGCTTTCATTTTCTCATCTCGTTAGCCTCTCTCAGCTGTCATGTAGTTGCACTGATTGCATCCCTTTAAATCCCTCCCCATACTGCATCACTTTGCGGTTTATATTACTTCCTGGAGTGTGTGCATGCTGATCCTACTACTGAGTCTTCTACAGATAAGTTTTGTTCGTTCATTTCTGTTTTCCTGTTTGCTGGATCCCAGGTGACCCTGACTCCCTCCGTATCAAGTGTAGGGAGCCAGTGGTCGTGTCCCCTCACTATTATAGGGTGTTCAGGTGTTATACAGTCGAGGTACGAGGATATGCGATCATCTACCATTGGGATTTTCGCATAGGCTGAGCAGTTAGGGAGAGAGCCAGGTCTGATGCAGGGCTCCCCCTTTTGTTCCTTAGTTTTGGATCCAGTCAGTCGGATCTTCATTTTGTGTCTTCTAGTTTTCTGTACACCTTCCGTGACATAAAGTGCCCAAGAGATAAGGAGGGCGTGGTTAAGTCACCTGACTGCTATGTCATGTAGGCAACTTAAATTAGATGCGCGTGCACGTATAAGGCAATAGGTGCCCAGTGATGCCGTGTAGGAGATATATGGGGGAGTGGTTAAGTCATATGACTCCTACGTCATAGCGACGGCTTGTAGTTGAATGCGCACATGTGCTTTGAGCATGGAACGTCCTACGGCGCCATATTGAAAAAGGGAAAAAGCAAGGTACTTAACAGAAAACGTATGAAATTTCAACGTGACACTCAGGATTACGATTCAGGCTACGTTTACAACACCCCGCCTACCAACTCCTCAACCTGCCGACAAGCCTCCCCCAGGGCATCCGGCTCATCCAGCACGAGCGAAACTGATTTTTTTGAGAATTCACGCCCACGCAAAGGAAGGCGCCGAGGAGGGCTGGGCGCAAACACCGGAAGAAATACAGCCGCCACTTACAGATACAGGGATCCCATTCAAACCAGATCCAGCAACAGGGGCAGATAAACACCAAGGACGCAATGCCTACTGTAGAGAAGAACCTTGTGGTAAATCTTTCACGTATTTAACTTGATGAACCATCAATTGCCCTTTTGAATAAGGGTCTTGGCTTTGCCAGTACTCACCACATGGACCGATTCACTTTGGATTCTGAGAAGTCTAAATTCTACCGTAATCTTTGCTTGAAAGCACACTTCGCACTAGATAAGCCCATGTGGACTGAACACTCACTGACCTCGACCCCATCTACTTTTTGAACCAGAACTAAGGAGTGTAAACCTATAAGCACGTTTGAACCACCTCACGACCATGATGCTGTGGAAACATATTTCTTTCGTCAAAACCGATTTGAAGAAACTCATGAAAGGCACCAATTCCAGACAGGTGAGACATAATTTAACCAAGTGTGAACAGAGGGGCCTGAGCCATCTTACTCAGAATAAGAACATAATAATTAAACCAGCCGATAAGGGGTCGGGAATTGTGATATTAAATGGGGAAGACAACAGGAATGAAATTTTGAGGCAACTCGCAGATATCCACACATACCTATTTATTGGTTATGACCCCACGGTCAAATTTGGGTTAGCTTTACAGAATTTAGTATCTCGGGCCTTAGAGGACCAGATCATTGACAAAAAACTTGCAGAGTTCCTGATAGTCAAAAATACCAGGATACCAGTACTTTGTGTTGCCCAAAATTCACTAAATGTCTGGAGAATTCCCCCCAGTTGACCTATTGTGTCCAGTTGTGGATCATTACTCCAACCAGCTGTGATATTGCTAGATAAGCTGTTACGCCCTTACGCTCAAGCTGGTAGGTTCTTGATATGACTGATTTTATCAACAAGACTAAAGACTTGGGGATCCACGGCACCAACTACTTGTTGGCTACCATGGATGTCTCCAGTTTATATACCAACATTCCTATTGAGGATGGGATCAACTGCGTTACGAAGGTCCTGATCCAGAACCAGGAATACTCCACTAAGGAAAACCTGTTCATCATAGACCTATTGCAGTTTGTACTGAAAAGTAATTACTTTCTCTTTGAGGACAGCTTTTACCTCCAACATTCAGGGACCGCAATGGGGTGTAACGTGGCACCAACTTTTGCTGTTATTTATATGAAGGCTTTCGAGGGACGTTATTTCTACCAACACTTTCTTTATACCAAATGTGTCAGAATATGGCTTCGTTATATTGACTATTTTTTTTTTGTTTATGGCAGGGATCGATGGATGAATAGCATAATTTTCATGCTCTTTTGAACTCTTTGGTGCGATCCATTGCATTTTCCTTGGAGACCAGCCACTCAACTCCCTTTTCTCGATGTACAACTAAAGTTAAATAACAAATCCTTACATTACGACCTTGACTCCAAGCCTAATGATCGGAATAGTCTACTACTATTTAGTAGTTAACATCCTCCTGGCCTGATTCGGTCCCTTCTATTATCTCAACTGATGCGGGTGAGACGGATTGTATCCGACCCCCTGTTGACATCAGGATGTCAGAAATGACTAACAAATTCATGGTACGGGGTTGTCCCACTAAATTACTTAGTGATCATGTCCATCGTGTCAATACTATGACTAGAGATCTTTTGAAACCCAGAACGACCACTAAGGACGCACCTCAAAGAATACCATGTGTAACCACATTCTCGACACTCTCTCCATCAGAAAAATCATTCATAAGCATTGGCACATTATGCAAAGATGTGCCCCTAGTGTGTTCCATACCAAACCTCTAATGTCATATAAACGTCCCCCTACCATTCGGGACCGTTTGGTCTATTCTGACCTTGGTACTTCAAAACAAGACCCACAACGTACTATCACCGGCTCGCCAAACCCAGGAATGTACCCATGTCTCAGTTGTGCACAATCTGGCAACGTCACTAAAGGCAACTCTTCCACACATCCTTCTACTGGCAAAAAATATTTCATAATCGGACACGTTTCTTGTCTCACCAACTTTGTTATTTATCTGATCAAATGCCCATGCAACCTGGGCTATGTAGGTGAAAAATTAAGGATCGGTTTAGTCAACATAAATCCAATATTCAAACCAGTAAACAGGAGGCACCGTTAGTCCAACACTTCATGGAATTTAAACACACCCCTAGCAAACTCAGACGAGGAGATAACCGTGAAGAACTTCTACACCGTAGGGAAATGCAATGGATCTGCCGTCTTGACACATATGGCCCTGGTGGCCTAAATAAGGATTATGCATTTGCTTAATACAGATCTGTTTTGCTGAAAGGTTGTATTATCCCAACTCTATTCATTTTATTTTTAGGTCCTTATAGACCTCTGTCACGGATGTAGTAGGGGAGAACACCAAAAGACAACAAGAAGGAAGGGAAAAGACACTAGGCCTCACCGCTAGGGAAGGATAAGGGTCACCACCTATAAAACCCTCCTCCTGGCCCTAACTATTATACCTATGGGCACCTCTCGATGGTAGAGATGCCGATACACAGGAACCTAGAAAACCCTGGTGGCCCTCGGCTGCCCTAATGTTAATGACAGGGCAGAGACTACCTGCTCCTTCCCTGGTGAAGGAACCAGCGTCTCGCTAATGCCTAGTAAACAACAAAGGTGGGGGGAATACAAAATACAACAAATGGAACACAACTTCTGAGGCTGATGGATGATGGATGAACAGGACTTCAACTAGAACCTCACTCAAGCTCTTCCAAAAGCTATCCAGAGCAAGGAGTGATGGGTAGAGTCAGACTAAATAGGGGGCGGTAAAGGTCACATGATCCACACCTGAACAGGAAGTGTGGACATACAAGCTACACACAGACAAAGTGAAACCAAAACCGAAAGAGGCTGTCAGATCACTAATATGCAGATAATCTTTCAGACCTTCTAAAACCTGTCACCGGTGTGACAGTATCCCCCCTTCTACGGGTGACCTCCGGGCACCCAGGACCGACCTTATCAGGATGAGCTCTGTGGAATGCTCTCACCAGGCGACTAGCATTAACATTGGTCGCTGGAACCCACATCCTCTCCTCTGGTCCGTACCCTCTCCAATGAACGAGATACTGGAGGGATCTCTGGAGAACTCGGGAGTCCACAATCCTGCTGATCTGAAATTCTAAATTGCCGTCCACCATGACAGGAGTGGGAGGCAAGGAGGACGGCTCAACAGGTTCAACACATTTCTTTAACATTTATGAAAAACGTTATGGATTTTCAATGCCTGAGGAAGTTCAAGACTGAAGGCTACAGGGTTAACAATGGCAGTGATCTTTATATGGACCAATAAATCTTGGTCCCAACTTCCAAGAAGGTACCTTAAGTTTAATGTTTCTTGTAGACCGCCACACAGATTCACCCACTCTCAGGTCCGGACCATTCATACGTTTCCTGTCAGCTCCACGCTTATACCTGTTGCCCATCTTTTCCAGGTTATTTTGGATTTTCCAACAAATAGAAGACAAAGAAAAGGACAATCGTTCCTCCACAGGAATGCCAGAATTATGAGTATCAGAAAATGTACCAAACTGTGGATGGAACCCATATGCCCCAAAAAACGGCGACTTACCAGTGGATTCCTGTCTACAGTTATTTATAGCAAACTCAGATAACGACAAAAATGAAGACCACTTTTCCTGTAACAAAACATCTCAAGTAAGTCTCCAGATTCTGATTAGTGCGCTCCGTCTGTCCATTCGACTGAGGATGAAAAGCCGAAAAGAAGGACAATTGTACACCCAGACGAGTACAGAACGCTCTCCAGAATCTGGAAACAAACTGAGTCCCTCTATAGGACACCACATCAGAGGGAATGCAATGTAGTTTCACGATGTTGTCGACAAACACCTGTGCAAGAGTTTTAGCATTGGGTAGACTAGGTAATAAAATAAAGTGTGCCATTTTACTAAAACGATCGACAACCACCAGAATCACTGTCTTTCCCGAAGAATTTGGCAAATCAGTGATAAAATCCATGGACAAATGGGTCCAAGGTCTGGACGGGATGGGCAATGGAAGCAGAGATCTGGAAGGCCGAATATGTGTCACCTTAGCACATGCACAGGTATCACAGGCTGACACATAGTCCTAAATACCCTTACGCAACCCCGGCCACCAGAATCTGCGAGAGATGAGATTGACAGTCGATCTACTCCCAGGGTGCCCAGCAAGCACCGTACAGTGATGTTCCTCGAACACCTTGTGACGTAATTCGGAGGGAACAAACAACTTCCGCTGAGGACAAGAGTCCGGAGCATCCTCCTGTGCCTCCAACACCCTGGCCTCGAGATCAGGATAAAGAGCGGATATAACCAACCCTTCAGATAAAATGGGACTAGACTCACCCCCCTTCCCCCCCCCCCAGGAAAGCTACATGACAAAGCATCCGCCTTGACGTTCTTAACCCCAGAAGTTAAATCTGGTTAAAAACAATGACCATCTGGCCTACCTTGGGTTCAGTCGCTTAGCCGACTCCAAATAGGCCAGATTCTTGTGATCCGTAATTACCGTAATAGGATGAATTGCTTCTTCCAACCAATGCCGCAATTCCTCGAACGCCAACTTAATGGCCAGCAATTCCCTATTCCCCACGTCATAATTTTTTTCAGCAGTCGAGAGTTTTTTTTTTTTTTAAAATACACATGGGCGCAATTTACTGGGTGAAGGACCCAGCGACAAAATTGCTCCTACCCCTACCTCAGACGCCTCAACCTCAACAATAAATGGCTGAGACACGTCCGGTTGCACCAGAATAGGGGCCGAAGCAAAACATTCTTGCATAGCAGAAAAGGCCTGTAATGCCTCATCAGACCAGATAGAAATATCAGCACCCTTCCTAGTCATGTTTGTTAAAGGTTTAACCACCGATGAATAGTTCAAGATAAATTTACAGTAGTAGTTGATAAACCCCAAAAACCGCATAAGCGCTTTCAGATTTTCGGGTCGATCCCAGTCCAACACGGCACGGACCTTCTTGGGATCCATACGAAAACCTGAGGATGAGAGCAGGTAATATCTGATTGAGACTATTGGTGAAAACAGTCCCACTGATATTTCAAGATTAACAAAGCTCTGAGTGGCCCACAATATAAGAATTGTGGGGAAATATCCTTATTTAAAAATTAGCTTTTATACGATATACATTAAAATATACACCTAAGGATGTATCACAAAACAAAACATGTAATCAAGGGGTACTATGGTGTTGACCCCACTGCTGGCAGAAAAGAAAAGGTACTCATTTACACTATTGCACCTGTGAGTGCACTAAAGTGTTACCCAGCTAACACACACAAACGACAATGTATTGAGGTTCAATGGTAGGTACCCCACTTCTGGTTGAACAAGAATAAATGTTACTGCTGCGCCACTAGGGACGCAAGCAGTCTTACCTTACCCACCAGGTAACAGGGATCAGCGCAACAATGGACCAAGCCTGATGGAGGGGAGTATAGACAGGGGATGTAGTCATGAAAATAACAATAACAGTTCTGTGCCCTGTAACACCCTATATTCTTGGTAGGAGTTGGGGGCCTATTTTCATGCTACCTGTCTATACAGAGCACTCGCCCTAAGAAGGGCGACCCCGTCCGGATGCCTGTCCCTAGTTCGGACCTGAACCCTATAATACAAAACAAAACAAAAATAGATACTGTAGTGACTACAAGCCTCCCGACGTGGCACGTTTCTGTCGTGTCGACTCCTCAGGGGGATTTAGAACATGCAGAGACAAAAGACAAAAAACCAGGCTATGACCACAGGTAACAGGTGAGTATACACTGCGGTTATGCGGTTATATAGAATGCTAGACTAACACAATATAGATAGAGGTCAAAGTCTAGGGGCAGGCATCCGTGGTGCTGGATCGCCATGCTGCAGAGGAATAGATGCTTCTCCGCTTCTTAGTGTGAGAGGATATGGTGGTCCTCAGTACGGTGGTGTCCCTATCATTAAGGGGGTTCCTCAACCTATACCAGCCACCCTGACACATACCTTGGTGGGATTTAAATACATCCCCAGCGCGCCTCTTCTTGTGAGACCGCCCTGTCAGCACCTGCGTCGGCGTGTGACGTCACGCGCATGCGCCGCGACGCACAGCACGCCGCTGCCTGTGCCACATGATTACGGCGGCCAATCAGATCCGGAGGCGGAACGGGATGGCGGTTACCTAGGAGAGTATGTCAACAGGAAGTAACCTCACAGTACGTCCCCTGATGGAGGCGTCCGTGACAGCGCTCCGATATAAAGTCGCAACAGAGTAAGACCGATATTTCTTGCACAATACCGGCAACATGAATACAACACAGAGAACTGGACGCGAAGCAAAGAATTTTATAAGTATTTTGGAGTGGAAAAACGTCTCATATATTAGCGTATTATCCAAGGGGAGAATATACCATCAATGATGTAGGCACAGACTCCAAGGGAGGAGAATATAAATTGCCATCACCCCTGTGGGAATAATCACTATTATGGGAGAGAACATTCCACACAATGGAATGTTCTCTCCCATAATAGTGATTATTCCCACAGGGGTGATGGCAATTTATATTCTCCTCCCTTGGAGTCTGTGCCTACATCATTGATGGTATATTCTCCCCTTGGATAATACGCTAATATATGAGACGTTTTTCCACTCCAAAATACTTATAAAATTCTTTGCTTCGCGTCCAGTTCTCTGTGTTGTATTCATGTTGCCGGTATTGTGCAAGAAATATCGGTCTTACTCTGTTGCGACTTTATATCGCAGCGCTGTCACGGACGCCTCCATCAGGGGACGTACTGTGAGGTTACTTCCTGTTGACATACTCTCCTAGGTAACCGCCATCCCGTTCCGCCTCCGGATCTGATTGGCCGCCGTAATCATGTGGCACAGGCAGCGGCGTGCTGTGCGTCGCGGCGCATGCGCGTGACGTCACACGCCGACGCAGGTGCTGACAGGGCGGTCTCACAAGAAGAGGCGCGCTGGGGATGTATTTAAATCCCACCAAGGTATGTGTCAGGGTGGCTGGTATAGGTTGAGGAACCCCCTTAATGATAGGGACACCACCGTACTGAGGACCACCATATCCTCTCACACTAAGAAGCGGAGAAGCATCTATTCCTCTGCAGCATGGCGATCCAGCACCACGGATGCCTGCCCCTAGACTTTGACCTCTATCTATATTGTGTTAGTCTAGCATTCTATATAACCGCATAACCGCAGTGTATACTCACCTGTTACCTGTGGTCATAGCCTGGTTTTTTGTCTTTTGTCTCTGCATGTTCTAAATCCCCCTGAGGAGTCGACACGACAGAAACGTGCCACGTCGGGAGGCTTGTAGTCACTACAGTATCTATTTTTGTTTTGTTTTGTATTATAGGGTTCAGGTCCGAACTAGGGACAGGCATCCGGACGGGGTCGCCCTTCTTAGGGCGAGTGCTCTGTATAGACAGGTAGCATGAAAATAGGCCCCCAACTCCTACCAAGAATATAGGGTGTTACAGGGCACAGAACTGTTATTGTTATTTTCATGACTACATCCCCTGTCTATACTCCCCTCCATCAGGCTTGGTCCATTGTTGCGCTGATCCCTGTTACCTGGTGGGTAAGGTAAGACTGCTTGCGTCCCTAGTGGCGCAGCAGTAACATTTATTCTTGTTCAACCAGAAGTGGGGTACCTACCATTGAACCTCAATACATTGTCGTTTGTGTGTGTTAGCTGGGTAACACTTTAGTGCACTCACAGGTGCAATAGTGTAAATGAGTACCTTTTCTTTTCTGCCAGCAGTGGGGTCAACACCATAGTACCCCTTGATTACATGTTTTGTTTTGTGATACATCCTTAGGTGTATATTTTAATGTATATCGTATAAAAGCTAATTTTTAAATAAGGATATTTCCCCACAATTCTTATATTGTGGGCCACTCAGAGCTTTGTTAATCTTGAAATATCAGTGGGACTGTTTTCACCAATAGTCTCAATCAGATATTATCTTTTCCTACTGATATGGCAGGATTCCTGGCGACGGGATTTGATGCAGAGAGCTGGTTGCACGAGGCCAAGGATATATTTTCTGATAAACAATTTACCCAAAAAAAGTACTTACCTTCTTTCCAAACCGCCTTTGTAGACCTTACTCAGGTCTACAAAGAACAGATTACGTCCTGGTGGGAAGTGCAAAGTTTAGACAACTATATTAAAAATAACATTGTCCCAAGGGGGCTGCGTATCTCTCTCCTCCCAGCGGCTACGCTTACGACAACACCCTGGCTTTCTAACCAAATGGGAGCAAGAAGCCACCTAGTAGTTCCCTCAGGTTGATGAGGCTTCTGTTGGATGAGGAGAGAGCTAACCTAGCCACCCTTAGTCAGAAACTCACAGAACACACAGAGGTAGTGCAGACTTTTTCACAAGAAGCGGAATTCCAGAACAAAGAAAAGCAGCTCCATCTCACTTTAGAAAAATACCAATACCATCTTAAAGAAAGGAAACATCGACAGTTTATTAGAGATCTCTCAGACTTCAAAGAAAACCGTATATATTCCTCTCTTGGTAACACCAGAAGAGACACCGTACCAAGCAACTCTGAGAGATCCTCTACTGAAACTGATTTATCCGATTCTGAGAGAGAAACTGCCCCTAAAACGAGTCAACACCCCAACAGGGGTAGGTATAGGAGGGGTAGAGGTCGGGGCGCTTATAGAGGCCAGGATAACCGTTTTTTAGGCCAGTTCAACCAGAACGTGGAATATCCACTACGCAATCGCATACAGAAACCTCCGAATTAGTCTTGGGACCACAAATCCTAAACCTTTCCTCACGTGTTCTCAACACTGATGAGACTAAAGCCCTTGAATTAGGTCTTAGCTTTGTGCCGACCCCAAAATTTGATAGATTTTCGTCCGTTAAAGACGTCAATCTATTCATTCGCAAATTAAGGTGGCACAAACACTTTAGACTGATGGACCGTCGTCAATGCCTTGAGCTAGGGATCCCGATTGAACTACTTAGGGATGTTGAACTTCTGCAGTCCCTGGATTCCAATAGGGATAACACTCAGGGTAACGGTCCCTTTACAAACTTAAAAGTAAAGAGTACAAAGATGCCACCCACTGCGAATGAACTGTCATGCTTAGATGTATTCCTTAATATGGTCACTAAGGACCTGGAGGATCTCCAGGTGTCCACACATTATTCCAACTGCGCCGAGTCTGTGACCACTGCTATTTCATCACTAGCCGACGACCACCAAATCGTCATCAAACCCGCTGACAAGGGGGGGAATGTCGTGGTCATGGACTCGGAACAATATGTGAATATGTGTAGGAATATACTATCTGACTCAGGAACGTATGAAGTACTATATAGTGACCCCACTGAGGGTTATAGGCGTGAACTTAAAAATATCTTGGAAGAAGCGAAAACCAATAATATCATTTCCGCTGAGGAATTTGCCTTCCTTTTCCCTCTGCATCCTCGGAAATCTACCTTCTATAGTCTCCCCAAGGTGCATAAGGGGGTTAGTCCCCTAAAGGGGAGACCCATTGTATCGGGGGTGGACAACCTTAACCAGAATCTGGGAATTTATATTGACCGGGTACTGGCACCGTTTGTCACGGCTCTCCCCTCCCATGTCAGAGATACCACTGATCTCCTCAAGCGCATTGAGGGGCTGACATTGGAGGAGACATGTCTCTTGTCCAGTATTGACGTTGAGGCCCTCTATTCATCTATACCACACAATTTGGGTCTCAACGCGGTTGAACATTTTCTCCGATCACGGGGTTGTCAGTATCGCGCCCACAGCCAATTTGTCCTGCGTCTACTTGAGTTTACGCTCACACGTAATTTCTTCACCTTCGATGGGAGGACCTACCACCAGCTCAGGGGTACAGCGATGGGGAGCCCTTGTGCCCCATCGTATGCTAACCTATTCCTGGGCTGGTGGGAGGAGACCATCGTATTTAAGGAGGATGAAGCTCTGGACACCTACGAGATTGGTCTGTGGGCGCGATACATCGACGACATTTTCATTCTTTGGAATGGCGATCGGGGGACTTTTGAAGCCTTTGTCCAGCATCTCAATCGTAACAATATTGGTATGTGCTTCACTAGCGAGTCCCACCCCACCACTCTACCATTCCTTGATATAAAAATCTCTAAGAATGGGAGGGGGGAGCTAGACACCTCTATTTACAGGAAGGCCACCTCTACGAATTCCCTTCTGAGATGGGAGAGCAACCACCCTCTCCCACTCAGGACAGGAATTCCTAGAGGCCAATACCTGCGTCTTAGACGAAATTGCTCTGATAAACGTGATTTTGTCATCCAAGCAGCGGATATGAGGAGTAGATTTTTGTCCAGGGGATACCCTGACCATGTTTTGAGATCGGCATATCAGACAGCTCTGTCCCGACCAAGAGGCCCATTGCTCACTCCGAATCAAACCTCTGTTCCACCAACTAGGGTCATGAGAATGATTGCCAATTTTGATAGGGGGTCCAAACAAGTGAGACAGATTTTAGGACGCCACTGGCAAATTCTCAAAATGGATCCTGACCTACAAGACGTCCTGGGTGACCAACCACAAATTACTTACCGTAGAGGATCGAACATACGCGATAAGTTAGTACATAGTCACTACGCACCAGGTCGCACCAATACCACCTGGTTGCGATCTAGGAGTGTGGGATGCTATAGATGTGGAAACTGTATTGCATGCAAACGTATAGACGTCACCAAGACGTTTGTGAGCAATGTCACCAACAAAACATATTCAATCCCACATTTCATCAATTGCAAATCCAGAGGGGTCATCTATCGGATCCGGTGTGAATGTGGGATTGAATATGTCGGTAAAACAATACGTGAATTTAGGAGGCGGATAGGGGAGCATTTGGGGGATATCTCTCATAAACGAGATACCCCAATCTCGAAACATGTACATACTGTACACAATGGTAAAGCCTCCTTGAAATTTTTGGGTTTTGACTTGGTCAAACCGCCTGTGAGAGGGGGCAATTGGGACAGGTGCCTGCTGCAACAGGAATCTCGATGGATTTTCCAACTCAAAACATCTGCACCCTTAGGCCTAAATGAAAGGCTGGATTTTGGGTGCTTTATATAAATGTGTGGAATGTTCTCTCCCATAATAGTGATTATTCCCACAGGGGTGATGGCAATTTATATTCTCCTCCCTTGGAGTCTGTGCCTACATCATTGATGGTATATTCTCCCCTTGGATAATACGCTAATATATGAGACGTTTTTCCACTCCAAAATACTTATAAAATTCTTTGCTTCGCGTCCAGTTCTCTGTGTTGTATTCATGTTGCCGGTATTGTGCAAGAAATATCGGTCTTACTCTGTTGCGACTTTATATCGCAGCGCTGTCACGGACGCCTCCATCAGGGGACGTACTGTGAGGTTACTTCCTGTTGACATACTCTCCTAGGTAACCGCCATCCCGTTCCGCCTCCGGATCTGATTGGCCGCCGTAATCATGTGGCACAGGCAGCGGCGTGCTGTGCGTCGCGGCGCATGCGCGTGACGTCACACGCCGACGCAGGTGCTGACAGGGCGGTCTCACAAGAAGAGGCGCGCTGGGGATGTATTTAAATCCCACCAAGGTATGTGTCAGGGTGGCTGGTATAGGTTGAGGAACCCCCTTAATGATAGGGACACCACCGTACTGAGGACCACCATATCCTCTCACACTAAGAAGCGGAGAAGCATCTATTCCTCTGCAGCATGGCGATCCAGCACCACGGATGCCTGCCCCTAGACTTTGACCTCTATCTATATTGTGTTAGTCTAGCATTCTATATAACCGCATAACCGCAGTGTATACTCACCTGTTACCTGTGGTCATAGCCTGGTTTTTTGTCTTTTGTCTCTGCATGTTCTAAATCCCCCTGAGGAGTCGACACGACAGAAACGTGCCACGTCGGGAGGCTTGTAGTCACTACAGTATCTATTTTTGTTTTGTTTTGTATTATAGGGTTCAGGTCCGAACTAGGGACAGGCATCCGGACGGGGTCGCCCTTCTTAGGGCGAGTGCTCTGTATAGACAGGTAGCATGAAAATAGGCCCCCAACTCCTACCAAGAATATAGGGTGTTACAGGGCACAGAACTGTTATTGTTATTTTCATGACTACATCCCCTGTCTATACTCCCCTCCATCAGGCTTGGTCCATTGTTGCGCTGATCCCTGTTACCTGGTGGGTAAGGTAAGACTGCTTGCGTCCCTAGTGGCGCAGCAGTAACATTTATTCTTGTTCAACCAGAAGTGGGGTACCTACCATTGAACCTCAATACATTGTCGTTTGTGTGTGTTAGCTGGGTAACACTTTAGTGCACTCACAGGTGCAATAGTGTAAATGAGTACCTTTTCTTTTCTGCCAGCAGTGGGGTCAACACCATAGTACCCCTTGATTACATGTTTTGTTTTGTGATACATCCTTAGGTGTATATTTTAATGTATATCGTATAAAAGCTAATTTTTAAATAAGGATATTTCCCCACAATTCTTATATTGTGGGCCACTCAGAGATGAGAGCAGGTAACCCAGAAATTGCACTTCCTGTACAGCAAATACACACTTTTCCATTTTAGCATACAATTTATTCTCTTAGGATCTGTAACACCTGTCTCACATGATCCTGATGAGTCTCCATATTAGGCGAATAAATTAGTACAGTATGTCATCAAGGTATACAACGACAAACCTCCCCACCAGATGATGAAAGATGTCATTGACAAAGTGTTGAAAAACCGCAGGAGCATTGGTTAACCCAAAGGGCATGACCAGATTTTTAAAATGACCCTCAGGGGTATTAAATGCGGTCTTCCACTCATCCCCCTCCTTGATCCTTACCAGATTATATGCCCCTCTCAGATCCAATTTAGAGAACACCTTGGCACCGACAATCTGACTAAACAAATCCGGAATCAATGGAAGGGGGTAAGGATCACGGACGGTAATACGATTGAGCTCACGGATGTCCAGACATGGTCTCAGGGTACCATCCTTTTTCTTTACAAAAAAAAGCCAGCAGCCACTGGGGACTTGGATGGTCTAATATGTCCCTTTGCCAAACTCTCGGTGATATACTCTCGCATAGCCTTTCGTTCGGGTTCCGAAAGATTATACAACCGAGATTTGGGCAATTTAGCTCCGGGAATAAAATTGACGGGACAGTCATACTCCCGCTGCGGAGGCAACTCCTGATTACCACTCTCAGAAAATTCAGAAATGAACGAGGGTACAGATTTAGTGGTAACCATAGAGAACAATGCATTAAGACAGTTGTCCTTGCAAAAATCACTCCAATCGAGAATCTGTCTCGCTTGCCAGTCAATGTTAGGGTTATGTTTGCGTAACCATGGTAAGCCCAACACCAACGGAGCAGGCAGACCCTCCAACACATAACAGGAGATAGATTCCTTATGCAAATCACCCACTCTTAAATGAATGTCATTCACTACCTGCGACAGGCATTTTTGGGCAAGAGGTGCTGAGTCAATTGCAAAGACAGAAATACTATTCTCTAATGCATTAGTAGTCAACCCGTGAATGCGTACAAACTGTCCATCAATCAAGTTAACTCCTGCCCCACTGTCGATAAATGCTTTGATTTTCACAGTTTTGGACTCTAGCACCACCTCAGCAGATAGGAGAAAACGGGTACTACCAGTAAAAGATAAAAGTAGGTTTTCTTGTTCCCCACCCACACTACCAATAGTAATTTGGGGATTAAACTTTTTTCTTTTTGTTTACACCTTAATGCTGCAAGTACGGATAAATATTCACAAAATGTCCCTTCTTGCCACAACAAAAGCAGACTCTTTTCACATGACCCAAGCTTTTGCCAGTAGTTCCAGGAGTAGCTCCTCCTAACTGCATAGGCTCATCACAAATCACAACCACTCATGTCTCTCCACCATAAGTGTGAAAGGAAGCAGTACCCTTATTGGACAGTACGTCCTGAAGGTGAGGACCTTCAGGATGTACTGTATCTCTCCCTCAGGCGTCTATCAAGACGTACAGCAAGGGACATAGCTGCTTCCAATGAATCAGGATTTTTATGAAAAGCCAATGCGTCCTGCAGTCTCTCAGAGAGACACTGGCAGAATTGTCTACGGAGAGCAGAATCGTTCCACTCTGTATCCGTAGCCCATCTCCTAAATTCAGAGCAATAGGTCGCAGCAGAACGTTCTCCCTGGCGCAAACCCCGTAACTTGGTCTCGGCCTGAGAGATCCGATCCGGGTCATCATTGATAAGACTCAAGGCTCTAAAGAATTCATCTACCGACCAGAGGGACGGTGATCCGGTCGGCAGAGAAAAAGCCCAAGATTGCAAATGAGTTTCCTGTAAAATAATTATATCAGTAATGGACGAACATCGGCCGGGATGGTTCGTGAACGCAATCAAATGTTCGCAAACCGCAAGTTCGTGGCGGGCCCCATTCACTTTAATGGCAGGCGAACCTGAAAAACCTACAGCTCATATTTGCAGCCACCAAATAATTACAAGAAGTGCACAAATCGTCCCACAACATGGACAGTGACATACCAGATGTATTATTCGAATTTGCAATCTCCATACATTATTTTTTTTAATGCAAAATATCGGCCTACTACAGCAACTGAGTTTCTACCAGACTGAAGTTGGATGCAATCAGAAAAGATGGTTGGCAACAATTTTCGCGACGTTGAGGAAGAATTTCTGATCACTGTAAGTAATTTGACATTAAAGCAGTGTATTTGATTACATTTCACATGCATGTTATAACAATCGCTGTATATGCAGATAGAGTGTTTAAAAAAAGCGCCATTGCAAAAATCCCTAATTATGCGATGAATTTTTTTGCGGTACACACAACTTCACATTTTATGTCTCATGAGATATTAGTGATTGGTGCACTAAGTATTGTTGTGAGAACTTGCCACTCCAGTACAGGCCCCAAAAATTAGCCAATAGACAATTTACCTGACAGCACACAACTTCGTAGGATTCTGTGGCTGGAGGTACATTAGGCGGTCACAGGATAAAAATGTAACTGTCAGCCAGTACAGGCCCCAAAAATTAGCCAATTGGCAGTCACCTGACAGCAAAAAAATTGGGAATCTGTGGCTGGAGGTACATTAGGCGGTCACAGGATAAATATGTAACTGTCGGCCAGTACAGGCCTAAAAAAGTAGGCATTCAACGGACATAAAAGGCCTTTTATGCCACTGTATTTACTTAAGACAGGGATAATAATTTGTTCTAGGTGGTGGCGGATATTTGTGGGCTGTCATGAGGAATTTCAATCAAACATGGTTGACTCATCACATGTGTTGAATTCCTCCGAGATCCATGCCTCATTCATTTTTAGAAATGTGAGGTAGTCCACACTGTCGTGAGCAAGGCCAGTGTGCTTATCGGTCACAATCCACCCCGCTGCGCTGAACGTCCTTTCGGACAGGACGAGGGGCGAGCCAACAGTTCCATGGCAAATTCTGCCAGCTCTGGCCACAGGTCAAGCCTGAGCACCCAGTAGTCCAGGGGTTCCTCACTTCTCAGAGTGTCCACATCGGCCGTTAACCCGATTGTAGTCGGACACCTGTCAGTCTAGGCGTTCCCTGAGGCTGGATCCGAAGGACAGCTGTCGATGGGTTGGCTGCAAGAATAATCTCATATCCGAAGTGACCAACACATCTTCAAACCGCCCTCTTCTTGCATGCGCTGTTGGATTTGTACCCGCAACTGTTTCTCTGTAAGTGGAAATTCCTCTGCCAGTGCCCGCAAAAGCAGAATGCAGCATTTCTCGAAGCAAGGCCTGGAAGTGCTGCATTCTGACAGCCCTGTGATGGTGGTTACATTTCTGCCATTTAGTGTTTGTACCGGTGGTCCAAATACATTGCCACCCAGTATTGGTCCTTGCCCTTTGTGCTTTTTAAATGGGGGCCCCTCTTAAAACACTGGAGCATAAGGCCCCCATTTGCACTAAACTGGAAGCGATGGAGTGGCCTGGCTCCTGCTCATCATCCAGGATAATGTCGTCCTCGTTCTCCTCCCCCCATCCACGGACAACACCAGGGATCCCAGAAACATTTAAAGCATGCTCTTCTTGCTTCTCATCTGCCCTGGCACCATGCTCCTCTGATACCTCTTCAGACTCCTGTTGTTGACTTGTCTCAGATGGAGTAGCCCCCCCGGGAATTCATCCAGCATTGCAACTTCCTCATCTTCCAGCTCCTGCTCCTTGACTGCTTGATTAATGACACAACGCAATGCACGCTCCAGAAAGAAGGCGTAAGGTACGATGTCACTGATGGCGCCCTGGCTGCGACTGACCAGTTTGGTGAGCTCATCAAATGGCCGCAGAAGTCTGCATGCATCGCGCATGAGCAGCCACTGGCGCAGTGAAAAAACCCAAGCTCCCCAGAACCTGTCCTGCTGCAGAGTTCATACAGGTAGTTGTTAACTGCACGTTTCTGCTGGAGCAGCCTATCAAGCACATACAAGGTGGAGTTACATCGCGTTGGGCAGTCACAAATCAGACGTCTGACGGGCAGGTTGTGTCGCCGCTGAATGCCAGCAAGGCGATCCATGGCAGTGTAAGATCTTCTGAAATGGTCAGATTTTCCTGGCCTGCCACAAGACGTCCTGGAACCAGGGTATTTGTGTTACCGCCAGCTCTGTGAGAAGATCTGGCAGACGTTCTTCTCTACCTGTTTTATGATGTTCTTTGTTTGGGTTTCACTTTCTCATCTCTTTTCCTTCTCCAAGCTGTTACCTCTTTGCACTGATTGTCTCCCTTTATATTCCCTCCCATACTGCCTCACTTTGTGGTTTATACTTCTTCCTGGATTGTGTTCACTGCTGGAGGCTGCTTCTCCTGATTCCTCAGATAAGTCTGTTTCCTTTATTTGTGTTTCTTTCCTGGCTTGATTGTAGGTGACGGTGGTCGTGTCCCCTCACTATTATAGGGTTTTCAGGTGTCACATAGTAAAAGGTACGAGGGCATGCAGTCGTCTAGTATTAAGACCTTTGCATGGGCATAGCAGTCAGGCAGAGCTCTAGGGGTTTTATAGGGCTCACCCATATGCTCCTTAGTTTGGGATCAAGCCAGTCGGATGTTTATTTATAAGTTCCAGCTTTCTGCAACACCATCCGTGACAATTTGGTAACAAATCGCTGCACGACTAAGTTCAGGAGGTGTGCCATGCATGGCACGTGTGTCATTTAGCTTTGTTTCAGCGTGATCATCAGATTCGCACCATTGTTGCACACCACTTTACCAACTGTCAAATTGAGCAGAATTAGCCACTGACCTGCCTGTGACCGCAAAGCTGAAAGGAGTGCAGGACCGGTGTGGCTCTTGGCTTCCAAGCACAACAGACACAGCACAGCAAGGCAACGTCTCACCTGGCACGTTGAATAGGTTCTGGGGATCTTGGGGGGCTCAGCGGAATAGACGGTAGCAGCAGAAAAGGAGGAGTCAGCCGAGGAGGAGAGGGAGGATGGAGTAGGAGCAGGAGAAGAAGATGCAGGCCTGCATGCAATCCATGGCGGTAACACCAAATCTACACGGGTTGCATGCTTGACAGCCATCAGAAGGTTCACCCAGTGGGCAGTAAAAGTTATGCACCTTCCCTGCCCGTGTTTGCTAGACCACGTGTCAGATGTATCTTGGCACTGACACTGTGTGCCAGAGATACATTCACTTGCCGCTGAACGTGGCCATATAGCTCTGGGATGCCCTTCTGGGAGACCTTCCATTGTGTGGTGCCAATGGCCACACATTTTCTAAAGGCCTCCGAGTCGACCAGTTTATATGGCAGTAGTTGGCAAGCTAGCAGTTCCGACAAGCCAACGGTCAGCCGTTATGCAAGAGGGTTATCCGGTGTCATCATCTTTTTACGCTCGAACATTTGGGCCACGGAAGCCTGCCTTTTGCCAGATAAATGCGAGGACAGCGCGGTGGAAGGTGGAGTGGAGGACAATTGGGAGGAGAGAGGAGAAGGAGAAGAGGCAGGATGTGGGAACGCAGGGAGTGTGGCTTTGTGGGTTCTGACGGCGTTGCTCCCACTGGGCTTGGTGATGGGAGGCCCAAGGTGAGTGTTTGCCCTGTGCAATGTAAGTTCTGCCTGCTTCTCCTCTCTATCTGCTGCTCCGTCTCTCCCTCTGAACTCCCCTCCTCTTCCTCTCTTGTGGGCACCCAAGTGACGTCTGTCGACACGTCATCATCGTCACCTTCCCCAGCACTAACAGAGATCTTGGAGTAGGCAGCAACAGCGGGGACCAACCTCCTTGGGCTGATCTGGGTACTGTCGTCAGACTTCTGGCCGTTGCTACCTCCTCTTCCTGATCTGATGCCAAGAATGGCTGCGCATCTGAAATGTCTTGGAATGGATCGTAAAATAATTCCTCTGACTCGAGCGGAGGGCATATGGTTGTGGTGGTGTCTTTAGGGGTGCACACAGCAGAGAGTTAAGAGGTAGTGATGTCCCAAACTATTTGCCGGCGAATAGTTCCCGGCGAACATAGCTTGTTCGCGTTCGCCGCTGTGGGCGAACATATGTGATGTTTGGTCCGCCCCCTATACATCATCCCTGAGTAAACTTTGACCCTCTACCTCAGTCAGCAGACACATTCCAGCCAATCAGCAGCAGACCCTCCCTCCCAGACCCTCCCACCTCCAGGACAGCATCCATTTTAGATTCATTCGGAATCTGCTTTCACAGAGAGAGGAGGGAGAGTGTAGCTGCTGCTGATTCAATAGGGAAAGCGTTAGCTAGGGCATTGTTCTGTGTCCACAGACTCATCTGCTGTAAGAACAAAAAAACTAAATGGCTGCACATCATTGTATATGCAAACAATAGAGCTAAGGAATGGGGGTCATTCTAGTTAAAAGTGGCACAATACCAACTATAAATGAGTAATGTGATAGGGACCCATCTGTGGAAACCACCTTGACGCTTGGTAGGTGGGCCCGACACGTATGTGCGCTAAGAGCTTCCATTACTCATTTATAGTCGTTATTGTGCCACTTTTAACTAGAATGACCCCCATTCCTTAGCTCTATTGTTTGCATATACAATGGTGTGCAGCCATTTTGTTTTTTTGTAATTATGTTTGCTTCATGGATATGCACCTGTGATTCTGAAGGTTTTAGTCTAAATTTTCTTGTCATCTGCTGTAAGGACAGCATCCAGACAGAACCCCAAAAAGCCCTTTTCAGGGCTGGTACATCAGTGTGCTTTATATATATATATATATATATATATATATATTGCAGTTGCCTGGCTGCCCGTGTGTGAGAGGCTGCAGGCTCAGTCAAAGACAGCACTGTGTGCATAGTGCACACCATTCATACAGGGTGTGACAGAAAATACCTTGCAGATAAAAAAAAATTATATTTAATATTTTTCTGTGATCTAATCACATTTGCAAGCCCGTGTGTGTCAGGCGCCCACACATACTGTATTGTGGCCTTTGGCTAGGCCTGCACTCATACAGTTACAGGATGTCAGTTGCCCAAATACCTTTCAGAAAAAAAAAATTATATTTAAAATTTAACTGTGATCTAATCACATCAGCAAGCCCGTGTGTGTCAGGCCCCCACACATACTGTATTGTATCCACTGGCTCGTGGCTAGGCCTGCACTCATACCGTTACAGGGTGTCATTTACCCAAATACCTTTCAGAAAAAAAAATCAATTTTAAATTTAACTGTGATATAATCACATTTGCAAGCCCGTGTGTGTCAGCGAGGCCCACACAGACTGTACTGTGCCCACTGCCCACCACTTATATAGAGTGGCACAGTACCTTGCACGCATAGTAACACTTATCTAATAAAAAAATGACAGGCAGAGGCGGGCCACGCCGCAGGGGCCGTCGTGTTCGTGGTGCTGTGATTTCCACTGGCCCTGGAATAATGCCCAGTGTTCAGAGGCCACGTACCCTGAACCCAAAAAATTCTGAGAAAATAGTTGACTGGCTTACACAGGACACCCAATCTTCAACAGCTTCCACTAAGAACCTTGACGCACCATCCTCCTCCAGCTCAGCTTTGGTCACCACTCTCCTGCCAGCCGCCACCACCACTACTACCACCACAGCCGCTTCACCTGATCCCTCAGAGGAGTTATTTACACATCAGTTGGATGAAATTTGTGATGCGCAACCATTATTGCCAGGGGATGTAGATAACAGGGATATGTCTCAGTCAGGCAGCATTACACACATGGACGTACAGTGTGATGATGATGATGTTGTACCCGCTGCTGCTTCCTTTGCTGAGGTGTCAGATACAAGCGAAGCGGTTGATTATGACTATGTGTCCGTGGATGCCACGTGGGTGCCTGCTCGAAGAGAAGAAGAAGAGGGGGAAAGTTCAGAAGGGGAGACAGAGAGAAGGAGGAGACGAGTTGGAAGCAGAGGGAGGTTGTTGCAAGGAGCTAGTGGCACAGTCAGACAGCATGTATCGGCACCCGGGGTCAGCCAGACAGCACGCCAATCAACGCATGCTGTTGCCACCACCAGAATGCCGTCATTGCAAAGCTCAGCAGTGTGGCATTTTTTTTGTGTGTCTGCCTCTGACAACAGCGATGCCATTTGCAACCTGTGCCAAAAGAAACTGAGTCGTGTGAAATCCAACACCCACCTAGGTACAACTGCTTTGCGAAGGCACATGATCGCACATCACAAATGCCTATGGGATCAACACATGATGACGAGTAGAAGCAGCACACAAGCTCAAAGCCACCATCCTCCTCCTGGTCCAGCATCTTCAGCCACGTCAACCACTGCTGTCCTCCTTGCCCCCTCTCAACCACCCGCCACTCCGCCTCTCACCTTGAGCAGTTCCTTCTCATCTGCCCACAGTCAGGTGTCTGTTAAGGAAATGTTTGAGCGTAAGAAGCCAATGTCACAGAGTCACCCCCTTGCCCGGCGTCTGACAGCTGGCTTGACGGAACTCTTAGCCCGCCAGCTTTTACCATACCAGCTGGTGGAGTCTGGGGACACCACAGTGGAAGGTACCCGGACGAAATTTGTTTTCTAATAAGGCAATCCCAAACCTCTACTCAGGGATTGAAAAGGAAGTCATGGCATCTCTGGCATACAGTGTTGGGGCAAGGGTCCATCTGACCACTGATACCTGGTCTGCAAAGCACGGTCAGGGCAGGTATATCACCTACACTGCGCATTGGGTCAACCTGCTAAAGGCTGCCAAGCATGGAATGCGTGGCTCTGCAGCGGAGTTGGTGACACCGCCACGACTTGCAGGCAGGCCTACTGCCACCTCCTCTACTCCTCCTACTCCATCCTCTTCCATAACCTCCTCGGCTGAGTCCTCTTCTGCTGCGGCGTCTGGCTGCACATCAACTGAACTCCCCCAGCTCCCCAGGGGCTATTCCACATCCCGGATACGACAGTGTCACGCTGTCTTGGGGTTGACTTGCCTGAAAGCAGAGAGCCACACCGGACCAGCACTCCTGTCCGCCCTGAACGCACAGGTGGATCAGTGGCTGACCCCGCACCAACTGGAGATCGGCAAAGTGGTGTGTGACAATGGAAGCAATTTGTTGGCGGCATTGAATTTGGGCAAGTTGTCACATGTGCCGTGCATGGCACATGTGTTGAATCTCATCGTACAACGCTTGGTGTCTAAGTACCCAGGCTTACAGGACGTCCTCAAGCAGGCCAGGAAGGTGTGTGGCCATTTCAGGCGTTCCTACACGGCCATGGCGCACTTTGCAGACATTCAGCGCCGAAACAACATGCCAGTGAGGCGCTTGATTTGTGACAGCCCGACACATTGGAATTCAACACTTCTAATGTTCGACCGCCTGCTCCAACAAGAAAAAGCAGTCAACGAGTATTTGTATGACCGGGGTGCTAGGACAGCCTCTGCGGAGCTGGGAATTTTTTTGCCACGTTACTGGACGCTCATGCGCAATGTCTGTAGGCTCATGCGTCCTTTTGAGGAGGTGACAAACCTAGTCAGTCGCACCGAAGGCACCATCAGCGACCTCATCCCATTTTGTTTTCTTCCTGGAGCGTGTCCTGCGAAGAGTGCTGGATCAGGCTGTAGATGAGCGTGAATAGGAAGAGGAAGAGTTGTGGTCACCATCACCACCAGAAACAGCCTTGTCATCATCGCTTGCCGGACCTGCGGCAACGCTGCAAGAGGAGTATGAGGAAGAGGAGTCAGAGGAGGAATGTGGCTTTGAGGAGGAGGAAGACCAACCACAGCAGGCATCCCAGGGTGCTCGTTGTTGTCACCTATCTGGGACCCGTGGTCTTGTACGTGGCTGGGGGGAAGAACAGACCGTCAATGACATCAGTGAGGAGGAGGAACGGGAAATGAGTAGCTCGGCATCCAACCTTGTGCAAATGGGGTCTTTCATGCTGTCATGTCTGTTGAGGGACCCTCGTATAAAAAGGATGAAGGAGAACGACCTGTACTGGGTGGCCACGCTACTAGACCCCCGGTATAAGCAGAAAGTGGCGGAAATGTTACCAAATTACCGGAAGTCAGAAAGGATGCAGCAGTTAAAAACCAAACAAAAAAATATGCTTTACACAGCTTATAAGGGGGATATCACAGCACAACGGGAATCTAACTGGGGAAGAGGTGAAAGTAATCCTCCTCCTACCACGACCACGGCGGCAAGGACAGGACGCTTTACAGATGTGTTGTTGATGGAGGACATGCAGAGCTTTTTCAGTCCTACACATCGCCACAGCCCTTCGGGATCCAGCCTTAGAGAACGACTCGACCGACAGGTGGCAGACTACCTCGCCTTAACTGCAGATATCGACACTCTGAGGAGCGATGAACCCCTTGACTACTGGGTGTGCAGGCTTGACCTGTGGCCTGAGCTATCCCAGTTTGCGATAGAACTTCTGGCCTGCCCCGCTTCAAGTGTCCTGTCAGAAAGGACCTTCAGTGCAGCAGGAGGCATTGTCACTGACAAAAGAAGTCGCCTCGGTCAAAAAAGTGTTGATTACCTCACCTTCATTAAGATGAATGAGGCATGGATCCCGAAGGGACTGACAGTAGGGGATACGTTTAACTAACAAAAGGCCTGATGACATGCCTTGGCCTCAAATAAATCCCCACGCTGCTGTATTTAATGTCTGCATACCGGATGACTTTCATGAATTCTCCGCCACCAACTAGGATTCAAGCCGCAATGTTTTAGTCACCTTTCTGCCTTGAAAACATAAATTTTTCCGGCCGCTGCTACAACAGCGGCTGCAACAATAACATTGTTTTTCAGGCATGTGTATATGCCTAATTTTTCTGGCCTCTGGTGCTGCACTGTGGCTGCAAAAACAAAACAAAAAAAAGGCACATACAAGTGTCAATTCCCCTTTCATGATTGTTACCTTGTTGTGGTGAAGGGGCTTGCGTATCACAATGAAGCGATCATCACCTCTATGAGTGTGTTGGCAATGTTGCCACACCCCAGATGATAAGGCCGTTGCTTCATTATGATCAGACCAAAAGCGATCGGGACGGCTGGATGTTTTTTCATAGAAAAAAATAAATAAAAAATATTTATCTTTTTTTAAGTGGTATGGGTGGGTTTTTAATACATAAAATAAAAAAATCATAATAAAGTCTCTTAATAGTTTATTAGAAATAAATGCAGACAATTTAAAAAATCCCCAACAATTCCAATACAAATCAAGTACAAAGCTCAGAACTAAATTATTCCAGGATGTCGTAATGGTTCGTTAATTCGACAATGGTTAATCAATTCGACACACGTCCCCGGATAGGGGACGTAACAGGGATTGAACTGATAGGAATAGGACTAGTTAAGACACCACTCATATAGGGTGTCACAGCACATTGCTCCGTGCACGCGCAGTGCCCCAACTTGGGAGTAAGAGGATCGACCAAGCTGCTTTTTCCATCTCCCGGTTCCTAAAATCAATTCAGTTTGGTGTATCAGAGTTTGGTCTGTCACTGTGAAGGCAGTCGAAGATACCCGGCCTAAGTTTTTTTTCACAAAAGGCAATCCCACCCTGATATGGGACGTAACAGGGATTAAACTGATGAGAATAGTACTACAGAAAATAGCACTCATATCGTGTGTGACAGTAAATTGCACGGCGCAGACGCAGTGACCGTGGATTCAAACAAGGGGAGGGAGCCAGCAATTTTTTAACCATCTCCCCGTTCGAAAAATCTATTTAATAAATGGACCCCAGATTGGGGACGTAACAGGGATTAAACTGATGAGAAGAGAGAACTATAGAAAATAGCACTCATATCGGCTGGGACAGTAAATTGCACGGCACAGACGCAGTGACCGTGGATTCAAACAAAGGGGAGGGAGCCAGCGTTTTTTTTAACCATCTCCCCATTCGAAAAATCAATTCAATTCACCTTTCCGGGACCCTTGGTGTTGTACGTGGCTGGGTGGAGGAAGAAACCTTCAATGACATCAACGGGACATGGCTAGCTTGGTATCCAACCTTGTGCAAATGGGAAGTTTGCGGTTGGGCAAATGGACTGTTTGCGGTGCATTAAAAGGGGAGTTTGGTCTGTCAATGTCTGTGAAGCGGGCGTAACCCTTACACTACCTGAGCGATACAACCTCATACCTGATCGTATACACACACTGGATGTTTTAAACCACGTTGTTCAAAAAAAAAAATTGGATTGTTAGGTGATTTATGCCCTTTATGGATTAAAATCCAACTCTGCGTCAACTATGTAATTTTCCATGGGAGTTTTGCCATGGATTCCCCTCCGGCATGCCACAGTCCAGGTGTTAGTCCCCTTGAAACAACTTTCCATCACTATTGTGGCCAGAAAGAGTCCCTGTGGGTTTTAAAATTCGCCTGCCCATTGAAGTCAATGGTGGTTCGCCTGTTCGTGAAAATTCGCGTTCGCTGACGGAAAATTTTATGTTCGCGACATCTCTATTAAGAGGGTGCAGATACAGAGGATGAGGAGGGTGCAGAAGCGGAATGCTGAGTGAGCCACTCAACCAATTCTGGTGCGTCCTTTGACGTAATCGCACACACCTTCTGCAACTTCCCACTTAGGCTCTGGCCTGGGGCTCCTGCCCGACCCCCCTACCACCCCTGCGGAAGGGCCTGCCTCTTCCTCTGCCTGTCATTTTTTAAATGACCCTGTGACAAAAGTCTCTATAGAAGAGCAGTATTTGTAGAAGGTATATAACACCCCTCTTCAATCACTTGTTTTGGGGGGGCGACTGGTATATCACACCAGTTGTAATTATTTTTTCCAATACCGTTTGTCACTGTGTGTAGCAGAGGCAACGCAGCAAAACAGCAAACAAATGCTGCAGTACCCAAATACAATATAAAGAAAGTATATTGGTATATAACACCCCGCTTCAATCTGTTATTTTGGTGGGCAACTGGTATATCACACCAGTTATAATTATTTTTTGTAATTGCATTTGTCACTCTGTGTAGCTGCAGTATCGCAGCAGAACAGCTCACCACCACTGCTGCACAATTCAAATCCAATATAATATGCTTTCTATGTTAGAATGTATATTAAGTGTATTACACCCCTCTGTACTGCACACTTATCAATAGTACACCTATACCAGTCCTTAAAAGGACATTTGTGGACCTATTAGCTAGCGATTTGTGTCCCTAACAGTCTGTCCCTGCTCCACACAGCAACTTCTCCAAACACTGACAAATGACTGAATGTAAAATGGCGGCCAGATCAGGTCTATTTATAAGGTAGGGGGTATGTCCATGTGCTGAAACTTTTTAATTGGCTGTCCTGTACCACCTGATGGATGTGTCATGGGTCAAAGTTCTTTACAATGTAAAAGAATATGGCGGTCGCGTATATCACCATATGTTCGGCGAATCGCGAACGTGCAAGGCCCTCTCTACATATCAGGATTATAGGGTTTAAGATAATTAAAAACCAAAGCTCTTTTGATTTTACAGTTCAAGCCCCTCACGTTCCATGAGATTATCTTAAGCATTGCCATAATGAAGACTGACATATATACCTTTTTGATGTAGAGTCCAACAGCGCCATGGAACCATTCACACATCCATTCATACCATTTCAAACCTATCTTATAACTGCCCCATTCCCCATGCTACTCACACATCCCCAACCTGTCTGAGCCTCAGATCCCAAACAAAAATAGAGTACGAACGAAAACCTGACTGAAAAAGTTCTCAACAGCGGAAACAGTCGCTGGCTTGGGGAGGTTTCTTCCTCCCTCTTCCTCCCCCTTCTCACTGGGGTAAGGCACTCAACCACTAGTTTGAGAAGGAGAAAACTATTATAAAGCCCCTCACTGAAAAGTATTCACCCCAACTTCGTCCCTATATAACCTAACTTATTCAAACTGGTATGATTGAGGATAAGGAGTAAAAGGAAATCTCCATTAAACCTTATACTTGTTCCCATCTCGCGGCATGTCTCTCTCCCAACCAAATCACCACCACATTCCCAATAGCCTGCATCAATTTAGCATCAGACTGGAACAAGTATGCACATTTGTATATGAAGTATTCTCTGTATAACTATGCTGATAAATCATTTCCCTCTTTCCTGAGGATAGCGATTGTCCAGCCAGTCTGACGCTTCCTCTGGCGTTTGAAAGAAACAAGTGGTTCCATCCACCTGGACTCGCAATCTCGTTGGATATAACATTGCATATGTTATGCCAAGTTCCCTCAGTCTGACCCGTACTTGCATGAATTGTCTCTTTTCTTTTGCACCTCAGCAGTGAAGTAAGGATAAAATGATATTTTGGTATTCTCATAGGAGATGGTTCCCTTCTTTCTGACTGCTGCAAGGATATTTTCCCGGTCTCTATAATTGAGGACCTTCATTATAAAGGGTCTAGGCGGTTCCACAGGGCAGAGGCCTAGTAGGGATTCCATGCGCCCTCTCAATTACGAAGCATTGAGAGAGCTGCAATGGCGACAGTAACAACTTTATCAAGTTCTCAGCAAAGATCTCAGGCTCTGTGCCCTCAGCCCTGTCTGGGAGGCCAAGGATGCGGATATTATTACACCTATTGCAGTTTTTCGGCATCCTCTGCTCTGGCTTGAAGAGTTTTTACTTGCTGCTGAAGCGAGTTTGTCAGTTCAGAGGTACCATGTACTAAGCCATTTCTCCAACTCTGCTTTCCACCTCAGCAGTACGGTTTCTCATTTTCTTAATATCATGACACAAAAGGTTGACATCACTTTGTAGGTGATCTATTTTTGCAGTTAGGGCAGCCTGGCATGCCGCTATAATTTTATCAGTTTGAGGCATATCATCAGGTTGAATTGTAGCTGTGTCCTCCTCCTCTGTTTGACTCATGTTGTCTATCAGAAGTTTGCCAGCAGCATGGGAAGGCACCAAAGTTGTTTTTCGCCCCATATCAGGCACATGACTTGAATGTTACAAAATAATGGCAAAAGGAGTCTCTAGAGAGTCCTTAGAGCAAGGCAAATAATTAAGACAATGAGTCTCTTACTCTGGCTCTGTAGCTCCAAATGATATAAGAATGTAATCACAGTTGAACTTGAAGGGCTGGAAGTCTCCTCCTCGGCTGCTGTTGTAGGAACTCTCTATAACGGGAGGGCGGCTGACCTTTTGTGGTGCTCTGTTCTCTTTGGTGATTTCGTAGATATCCGTCTCGGGACTGGGAATACCTATGATGACGTAAGGTTCTCCTTCCCATTTACTATCCAGTTTACTAGTGCGATTTATTATTTTTCAGCCACACATGGTTACCAATTTTTAAGGGTTCTGCTTTTTCAGACTGATCATAGTCTCTCTGTTGATATTGGCATACATTCATCATGGGGATCTGGACAATATTTTGGGCATCAGCTAGGCGTTTTTTTATGTTCACTGACCCAATCTGTTTGTGGTGAAGGATTGATGGAATCTGGAACTTGTACATCCAAGGTGAGATCTGCAGGTAATCTTCCTTGAAGGCCAATTATAAGGTAATATGGAGTGTATACAGTGGAACAATGGATAGTGTTGTTGTGAATATGTGGTAGGCAATCAAAGAGTGCCGTGTTTGTGTGAGGGGAGGCGGGGCTTTAATTATTTAAACCTGGCTCTCCTGCCCCCACTTGTCGGTTCGAATGCTTTCGAATCGGCTCGTGGGTTGGTGCCAGAGAAGTGCGTGCGTCACTGGAGAATCGGGTGGTCGGCTGCGTCGGGCTCGTCGCTTCGGTGATTAGGTAGGCAGGGTGGCTGCACACCCGTATCGCTATGTATAACATGGGGGGCTGCCGAGCGTGCCGCGCTGGCGACTGCCCGCACTCCCGATCGCTTCCGGCACCCCGCTCCAGGCACCCCGATACAGGCACCCCGATCCGCTCCAGGCCCCGCGCCAAGCACCTCCGCTCCCACGTGCAGAGTCCCCCAGGCGGGCACCCCTCATCTGTGGCTCAGCAGCGACGGGTCACACGTCCTTCACATACCCAGAGCAGCGGTCACGCCGGCCGTCGGCTCCTCAGCGCAGCTCACTGGCTTGCTGCGCTCCAGCAGGCCTGCCTTGATAGAGGGCGACAACTACAGGCCCATACTGGTACTGCAGTCCAGGTACAGGGCTCCTTGCTCAGGCACAGTGGCTAGGTACTAAGGCAGGACAAAAAAAAAAAAAAATTATATTTGGGATATGTTTTAAGGAGCAAATATAAAGAGGGCTCTAAAGAGGGGGGCTGGCCACGTCACTTTGCGCACGCAGCCGGGCCGCCCGCAAGCAGGGGGTTGGTTCGGGCGCAGTCGCAATAATCCAGTGGACAGCTAAGGAGCGGTGGCAGGAGTGAAGGGTCACCCAGCCACCGTGCGCTCACTCACATGTCTGTCCTTGTTTATTCAGGTCCACAGGTGGTTGGGTAACTTACGATACTGTGGGGTTTGTGGCTGTCATGGCCGCCAGGTGAGTCAGGGGTGGTGCAGGCGTGGGCCAACCCCCTCCTTTTCTCCTGCATAGGCTTGGGGGACGGGGGATGGTGGACTATTATGGCCAGGCCTCTGGCGCATCTCTTACAGGGTGGCGCCTACAGTCGTGGCCTTTGGTGGGGGGGAAAGAAGTAAAAAAAAAAAAAATGGTACAGATAGGAATGTTGCTTTGCCAGGTCTGTCACGACTACAGACTCCTTATAAAGCCCTGCCACGACTGCAGGCATCAGTCTGTCACGACTACAGACCCGCTCTAAAGCCCTGCCACGACTGCAGGCACAAATCCGTTACGACTACAGACTCGTTATAAAGCCTTGCCACGACTGCAGGCATTAGTCTGTCACGACTACAGACTCGTTATAAAGCCCTGCCACGACTGCAGGCATTAGTCTCATGTCAACAGACTCGTGAGGTAATACTACCACGTCTACAGGCGATGGTCCGTTACCGCTACTCCCGAGGTAGGGTCCCCTCACGACTACAGGGGCCAGTCGGTCACATCCACAGACTCGGTCGCACTCCCGTTGACTACAGGCACTGGGTGGGCATCTACAGGTAGTTGCGTCACGTCTACGCACGCGGGTCAGCCACGGCCTGGGGGGTCAGCCTTCACGGTCACAGGTAGGTCCGGTCAGGCCTCAGTCTCCCAGCGGGTTCCAGTCACAATAACCAGCCCCCAGGTGGGGGCACTCCCGCGCCGGCGCATAATGCCAGGGAGCTATGCGGCTCCCCACGCGGCACACGATTCAAACCGGCGGGGGCCGGGGCTCACGGTAAAGGAAGGGCTCCCTCTGATCCGGTGCACATTGCCAGGGAGCGGCGCTGCTCCCCATGCGGTACGAGTGTCCAGCCGGCGGTGGGTCGGCCCTGGCTGAGGGGGGGGGGCTCCCCCGCACTGGTGCACTCTGCCAGGGAGCAGCGTGAGCTCCCCACGCGGCTGGGGGTAAAGGTGCAGGACACTGTTTCCCCGCTCTTCATCTTCAATAAAGTCTGGCACGGGCCGCCGTGCCGTTAGGTAGGCAGGGATCGGGGGAAGGAGTACTAGGCTCGGTCAGGGGGAGCAGATCATAGTCGGTGGCTGGCTTCCTGCTGCCGGCCGTACAGAAGGTTCCAAGGGGGTCATTTAGGCACAGGATGTTAGTTAGTCCGTGCAGGTGACCTGAGTTATACCATGCTCTTCGTGCTCGTACTCAGAGCTGTGCCCATACTGGAGCTGCGTAAGTGGTTTATAGTTCAAAAAAAATAATAATAATAATAATTTCAAACCACAATTAGAGTCTTTCACGCATGGCTTCTCCGTTTTAGGTTTACACATATGACTCCGCCATTAGAGTCTCTCACGCATGGCTTCTCCGTTTTAGGTTTACACATATGACTCCACCATTAGAGTCTCTCATGCATGGCTTCTCCGTTTTAGGTTTACACATATGACTCCGCCGTTAGAGGCTCTCACGCATGGCTTCTCCGTTTTAGGTTACACATATGACTCCGCCATTAGAGTCTCTCACGCATGGCTTCTCCGTTTTAGGTTTACACATATGACTCCGCCATTAGAGTCTCTCACGCATGGCTTCTCCGTTTTAGGTTTACACATATGACTCCGCCGCTAGAGGCTCTCACGCATGGCTTCTCCGTTTAGGTTACACATATGACTCCACCATTAGAGTCTCTCATGCACGGCTTCTCCGTTTTAGGTTTAGACATATGACTCCACCATTAGAGTCTCTCACGCATGGCTTCTCCGTTTTAGGTTTACACATATGACTCCACCATTAGAGTCTCTCACGCATGGCTTCTCCGTTTTAGGTTTACACATACGACTCCTCCATTAGAGTCTCTCACGCATGGCTTCTCCGTTTTAGGTTTACAAATATGACTCCGCCGTTAGAGGCTCTCACGCATGGCTTCTCCGTTTTAGGTTTACACATATGACTCCGCCGTTAGAGGCTCTCACGCATGGCTTCTCCGTTTTAGGTTACACATATGACTCCACCATTAGAGTCTCTCATGCATGGCTTCTCCGTTTTAGGTGTACACATATGACTCCACCATTAGTCTCTCACACATGGCTTCTCCGTATTAGGTTTACACATATGACTCCGCCATTGGAGTCTCTCACGCATGGCTTCTCCGTTTTAGGTTTACACATACGACTCCTCCATTAGAGTCTCTCACGCATGGCTTCTCCGTTTTAGGTTTACACATATGACTCCGCCGTTAGAGGCTCTCACGCATGGCTTCTCCGTTTTAGGTTTACACATATGACTCCGCCGTTAGAGGCTCTCACGCATGGCTTCTCCGTTTAGGTTACACATATGACTCCACCATTAGAGTCTCTCACGCATGGCTTCTCCGTTTTAGGTTTACACATATGACTCCGCCACTAGAGTCTCTCATGCATGGCTTCTCCGTTTTAGGTGTACACATATGACTCCGCCATTAGAGTCTCTCACACATGGCTTCTCCGTTTTAGGTTTACACATATGACTCCGCCACTAGAGTCTCTCATGCATGGCTTCTCCGTTTTAGGTGTACACATATGACTCCGCCATTAGAGTCTCTCATGCATGGCTTCTCCGCTTTAGGTTTACACAGATGACTCTGCCATCAGAGTCTCTCACGCACGACTTCTCCGTTTAGGTTTACACATATGACTCCGCCATTAGTCTCTCATGCATGGCTTCTCCGTTTAGGTTACACATATGACTCCGCCATTAGTCTCTCATGCATGGCTTCTCCGTTTAGGTTACACATATGACTCCGCCATTAGAGTCTCTCGCGCATGGCTTCTCAGTTTTAGGTTTACACATATGACTCTGCTATTAGAGTCTCACGCATGGCTTCTCCGTTTAAAAAAATAAAAATAAAATATATATATTTTTTTTTTCCACTTTTTCTTTCAGGTTTGTCCAGGGGCAGATCGGTTGCCAATGCCAATTCCTCACCAGGCCCAGCTGCGCTGGGACTAGTCTCTCATCTCACCATAGCTAACAGACTGATGGCCAATTCCTTGGCCAGTAATACCCTGAGAGCTTACAAGACAGCTTGGCGCCTGTTTCAGAAATATGAACACCTACCCGGCTGCTGGCCGGGGGGACTATCACTCACCTATTGGGCTTCGTCGGGTTTTTTGCCACTCTCAATTAAACCTGTCCTATAGCACTGTTAACTATACCTGGCAGGTATTCAGCACATTCGGGTTTAGTTAACAGGTTCAGAGGTCGATCCTCTTTCGATCACAGGACATTCCTTCCACAGTGGCGCAGCAGCTGCGGCGTCCATGCATAAGGTACCAGTACATGTAATCAAACGGTTGGGTCGTTGGAGTTCCGCGTGTTCCAATGCGTTATATCCCGGATCCTTAATACAAAATGTCACTGGCTTTCCGAGTTTTGGTTTGTAGTTTCTGTTATCAAAGTCTTTCAAAACTCCTATGCCTGGTTCTTTTGGCCCCTTTAGGCTACCCTTCGATAAGCAGTTCCGGCATAACTCTGCTGCTTCTAGGTGGGGGGGGGGGGAGTATAGGCTTAGGTAGGGGACCCTCTCGTAATGAGCCGATCCGAGCACAAGTGGTAGGCAATCAAAGAGTGCCGTGTTTGTGTGAGGGGAGGCGGGGCTTTAATTATTTAAACCTGGCTCTCCTGCCCCCACTTGTCGGTTCGAATGCTTTCGACCCACCCAGTAGCCCTCCCTTCTTCTCAGGACTCATCATTGGTGTGGCCCCCTTTAGGCTACCCTTCGATAAGCAGTTCCGGCATAACTCTGCTGCTTCTAGGTGGGGGGGGGGAGTATAGGCTTAGGTAGGGGACCCTCTCGTAATGAGCCGATCCGAGCACAAACATCAATTGAGGTAGTAGAGTTGGCCAATCAGTTCTTTTAGCAGGTGGTTCAGCTCTCAACATTTCAATCAAGGTTTGGTTCATTTTCTCGCAAAGTCCGTTACCTTGAGGATAGTACACTGTTGTTCTCATCTCCTGACAACTGTGAAGTGAACATAGTTCATGGAAGAGTTGGGATTCAAAGGCAGATCCTTAATCTGTGAGAATATTTCCAGGGCATTCATAGGGCAACAGGAAATTCTTCCAAAAAATGTTTGCGGTGGTTTTGGCTGTCAAGTCTTTAACAGGTACAGCTACTACAAATTTGGTGTAGTGATCAATTATTGTCATGGCGTAGGTATATCCTGAGCGACTTGGTTGTAGCTTTACGTAATCAATGGCCACTATTTCTAAAGGTGTTTTGCTTACAATGGGATGTAATGGTGCTCTTTGATCATGTCTCTCACTTCTTCCAATGGCACAAGTGGAACATTCTCTACACCAATCTTTAATATCTTCTATCATTCCAACCCAATAAAATCTTAGGCAGATGGTAGCTCCTGTTTTTTGTACACCAAAGTGTCCTGACCTATCTTGGTACATTTCAAGGACAATTCTGGCATCTCGGCATGGTATGATAATTTTATACAGCCGATCATTGGTGATGGGATCTAGGGTTCTTCTCAACATTAGTTCCTTTTGCATGAAGAGTTGCTTTCTGTGTCTCCATAGCTTGAGCAGCTCTGGATCTGCATTCTTTCTGTGGGTTCTTTCTGATGTTCTTCCACTAGTGAAGAAATCTTGTAGCTCACCTAATACTCTGCTCTCTGCTTGCAATTTGATCCACCTTTCTTTCTCAACTTGGGGTTCTGGATTTCTCTGCTGTTGGAAGTTGAGTACTTGTTTAACTTGGCCTTTGATGGTGATAACATCTTGTTGAACAAAATGTTTATAGAAAGCCGGCATCTCTACTTCCTCCCATATGTCTTCCTGTTCAGTAGGGTCTTCTCTATTAGGCAGATGGGATAAGGCATCTGCATTCTGTACCTGACCAAGAAGTTGTAGTTGGCAAGACGTGAGGCCCATCTTTGTTCTAAGGCTCCTAACTTGGCTGTGTTGAGGTGCGCCAGTGGGTTGTTATCAGTATAGGCCAAAAATTGTGTTGCTGCGAGGTAGTCTTTAAATCTTTCAGTGACAGCCCACACAAGTGTGAGGAATTCCAACTTGAAGGAACTGTAGGTCATTTCTCTCAGCATCTCTAAGAGATCTGCTAGCATAAGCAATTACTCTCTCCTTACCTTCTTGCAGTTGAGAAAGGACAGCTCCCAGGCCTTTCTTACTGGCATCAGTGTAGAGATGGAATGGCTGTTGATAATCTGGATAGCCTAAAACAGGTGGTTCGGTCAAATTTTTCTTGAGGAGTTGGAAAGCGATATCTGTCTTCATTCCATTCGATTGGTATCTGGGCATTCTGGTACTTCTTGGGATGTCCTCTCAGGAGTTTTTGTATCGGCTCAGTAATCTGGGCGAAGTGAGGGATAAAACATCTGTAGTATCCTGCAAAACTAAGAAAACTTCTCACCTCTTTTACTGTGGTAGGAGTAGGCCAATTCCGTACTGCGGCTATCTTCTCTGGATCTAGCTTGACACCTTCAGAACTGACAATATGTCCCAGGTACTTGACTTCTGATTTCAGTAGGTAGCACTTAGAGGGTTTTATCTTGAGTCCGTGCTTAATGAGGGTTTGAAAAACTTCTGCAAGATGTTTTAAGTGGTCTTCATAGGATTGATGACATCATCTAAGTATAACAAGACAGTTTCAAAGTTCTTGTGGCCTAAACAGCGTTCCATTAGTCTTTGGAAAGTTCCAGGTGCATTGCAAAGGCCAAACGGCATATAGTTAAATTCAATTAGGCCCATAGGGGTAGTAAATGCTGTTTTTTTCACGATCTTCAGGAGCCATGGGTACCTGCCAGTACCCATTAGTTAAATCCAGAGTAGAAAAGTAAGCTGAGGATCCTAATGCTGTAAATGACTCCTCGATTCTTGGTAAAGAATAGGCATCCTTGTGGGTAATTTGATTAATCTTCCTGTAGTCGACACAGAACCGAATGTTACCATCTTTCTTTCAGACAAGGACTAGATGTGCAGCCCATGGACTACGGCTGTCTTTGATGATTTTTGAATCTTTCATCTCCTGGATCATCTTTTTCACAGATTGGTACATAGTTGGTGGTATAGGCCAGTACTTTTCTTTAATTAGGAGGGTGTGAACCGGTAGGGATAGTGTGCTTGATTACACTGACCTCTCCATAATCTGAAGGATGTTTACTGAAGGCTTGATGATGTTCCTTCACGACTTTTAAGACTCCTTCAATTTGTTCCTCAGATGTAGAAGTATCTCCCACATTAAGTTCTGTCCACCATGATGTACTTGGAGTATAATCTTGAATATCTAGCTTCTGAGTAGACTGTTTAGTCGTAGCTGTGGGTACACTGATAACATCTTGAAAAGTGAATTGTAACAACTGAGCAACAGGGCAATGCTTGGTCAAAGTTATACTGCTACTGCTTAAGTTCAGGAGACGAATTGGCACTTTACCTTGAGAAACAGTCACTAGGCTTCTTGCAGCTTGGATTAGAGGATGGTCCTGTAGGTTGATAGGTTCTACTAAGGCTTGGTAGTTTTGACCTTGGATTCCAAGAGCGGCTCGGCACCATAGGAGTGTTTCAGTACTGGGTTTCAGTATCACTGCTTGGTTAACGTTGATGCAAGCACAGCAAATCTCTCCTTTCTCATTAGCAAATTTCTGTCGGGCACCTGATACACGGATGGTCTGTTGGATCACCTTTTTGGAGGCAGGTGAAGTGGTAGGTATAGACTTGTGCAAAGCTCCAAGGATTTCAGTATAAGAGTTCCTAAGGATGTTCATTCCTAGGACTACTGGTGGGTTGTTATCTTCCCTGACTTGCACAACAATGATACCTTGTTGGGGTAGTGTGGTTCCTCCCACTTGAAGAGTTAGCTCCCAGTATCCATGCACTGGCACAGGTTTGCCGTTGCTGGCTATAATGCTCAGTCAGGATTCTGGTGGCTGTGTCAGCTGGCTTTGGTCCCAGTATTCCTCAAAGCATTCCATTGGATAGTTGTGACTTGAGACCCGGTATCCAATAAGGCAACAAAGGGAACCCCATTGATTCTGAGAACCACTTCTGGACGAAAGCCTACATATCTGAACATCCAGCTGGGATCTTCTGGACCAACTGCTCTACCTCCCGAGGGGCGGTCCTTGGCCTCGAGGGTCGACTTTTTAACTGCCAGCACATCATTTCTGTATGACCTGGCTTGTGACAGTATCTATAAATGGGTCGCTTTGGCTCATTGAAGTGGTCAGTGGGACGTCTACCAGAGTTTCTGGGATAAGTCTATTTATAATCAGGAGGGAAATGTTTCCTTGGTGATGGTGTCTCATCCTCAAGCAATAAGGGTTTCTCCCACTGTTCTAGTTTTTGGCATACTTTCTCCAGACTTTTGGTTAGGAAGGTAACTTGCTCTGTCAAGGCAGTGACTGCATCAGGAACTGGAGCTTGGGCTTCCTGACTGACTATAGAGTGCCATTTTGGAGATGTAGTTGGCTTATACACAGACATTTCAGGAGGCCTAGCAGGTTCTGATTGTGGGTCTTTCCCCAAAATACTGATGGCTATCTCTTTGAAGTCTAGGAAGGTAGAACTTGGGTGCTGTGCAGCTAACATTTTTAACTTGCTCTTTAAGGTTTCGATCCTAACACCTTCAATGAATTGTTCTTTCAGTGTTTTATCTTTATACTCTGCTTCATGAGGGTCTACCTGTATAACAGCTTGCAGGGCTTCCTGTAAGGATAATCCAAAGTCTCTAAGTGACTCACCCGGCTGCTGTCTCTTGCTGAAGAATCTCATCTTGACCTCTGACAGTCCTGTTTTTGAAGGTTGATGTAGAGTCGTTCAAATATCTGCTTCAGTGTTTTTTTCTCTGAGCTTGGCCAGGATTTCACTTCTCTGAGGGTAGCTCCTTCCAATTGTGCAATGAGGATTTCCATTTGCTGTTCTGCTGACACAGGATACAATCTGAATATATATATTAAATGGAACCGGCACTCAAACAATCGGAATACACGTGGGATTGTTTTAAACTTATAAAACTTTTATTAAATAGTATACTTATTGTGCACTTCTAAAAGAATATAAAAACATAAAAATAATATACTGATGCACACATTCAATTCGAGGCTTTCAATAGTCAGAAGAGGAGTCGCTGCTATGTTGCCCTGTAGGTGCGCTATACCATATGTCGCTGCATCCGTATCCCACTTGTTTGGTGGGACTGATGAATCGCAGTCGTCTATGGTCGAGCGACCTATTTGTAGGGCTATTTGTGTGGTTCCTTACAAGTTGACAGTTTGAAGCAGATCGTTATGCGAGTAGTCACTGCAACAGGTATGCAATATAGCTTTCAAGCAACAATTCACATTATATAATGCACCAGTCCTCTGACATAGTTCTCTCAAGGCTCCGAGTGTATCACCCAAGCAAAGTCAGTAGTCCGGTGAAGTTTTTAAAGTCCCACCTGAGTTAGTATTATCACAGAGGTATAGCGTAGCTCCACGTATATTTCTATCACTTATGTGTTTTACTCACTGCGTCCCGTATGGGCTCACTGTATGCGTCCCGTAGTCGGTTACTGCCGTGGCGTCCCATGCTTCCACCTTTCTCCGGTATGCTTGTATTACTTCCGGCTCTGCTGAAGTCTCGCTTTTAGTCTCGCGAGAGTCTTGTGTCGGGTAGTTGTTTCGTGAATCCCAATACGGTGCTTCGTATGTGTGAGTTAGCTGGAGTTCTTTCTGTCTCTGTTAAGATTATCGGTTGTCAATCCTTCAGTACATGGCCATGCACCGTCTCACAGGTAACACCCAGACGCGTTTCGAGATACTATCTCTTCATCAGTGGGTCGCCTGTGAGTCATGGTGTCTTAATTCTTATACTCTCCTCTTGATTGCTTGATTGGTCACACTTGTTTTCGCTGTGAGATCCAGTTCACAATTGGTTTTTCTTTTCTCTGTGGTTCTGTCATTTCCTCAGTTGTTCACCATCATTAAAGCTTTTATTGTGCATCAGCTACTTTTAAAAATATTGGATAGTATCAATATTATACAATATAAGATAAAACATACAGTATAAAAAATGTAATGTAAAATGTAACATAAAAAAGGAATATAAGAATGCAATATAGAATTTTTTTTGGAAGTTTTTTAGAAAGTTTTTTTCACATGAGTAAATTTCTGTCAGCCAATTATTATTTTTTTCTCTCCCTTTGGAGGCAATTTTTTATGAATTCTTCTTAAATGGGCTATATGTTTGACATGTAGTTCGTTCGCCCTACAGTATTAAAGTCTCATTCTATTTCATTCAAGACAGGTTTCTCATATACGTCTTTGTTTACAGCTGTATGGAATAATTCTACATTTTTATGGGGGGACAGATTTCTCATAGTGCTGTCTATCTTCTATCTACGCCTTCATTTATAGCTATATGGAGTGATCCTGCATTTTCATGGAGGGACCCTTATAGAGGGACATCTTTATCAGAGGGTTTCTATTTTTGGAAATATCAAAGATGTCTCCATCGAGACTCCACCTACATGTCGTAGATCGTCCTCTCCATCATATTTCTAGGTATGATTGTGTGGTTCCCCTGCTTATCACCATACGTTCAGGTCTGTGACAATTCAGAGTGAGCCATCTGCTTATTACCCATTGCGAACAATCTGAATATAGCCAACATTTTTTCTTTAAATTCCCTTAAAATATGAGCTTTCCCCGCATATCGTGGGAACCAGGGTGCTCTAAAGAAATAAGGCATTGTTAAAGGCATCATGCTTGGTGCTGCAGTGGCTGGTGATGCACTAGGACCAGCTACGGCTACTGCAGGGGATCTGTTATGGTCAGGCTGCTCACTATCTCCTTGTTCAGACATAGCAATGACAGGCCTTCAATATAACGCAGGTTAAATATAGTTTTACACACTTTTTGCGTTACTATGGGCAACAGCTACTTTGTAGGTGTCTGGCCCTTCAAGAGTCGTCGTGACAACTTAATATAGAGCAGTATGGTGCTCTGTAAGGCAGATTATGCTCCCAAACAGTCCCACTTAAGGTTACTTCTTCCCAGCAGCATGCACTCTGACATTCCTGGAAGGTTCTAAGGATGCAGGGGAATCGGAACACTATTATATTTGTTCTGTTGAGAAGGGCTGTTGATCTCCCTATTATATTTTTTTTTATCATTCACCCTCATGTAGTCTCATGTCTCTTAAGCGTTCGTGTACACATCACGCTCCCTTCTCATGCGCGGCCCTCCCCCTAGGTCCGTTTGCAAGGCAGGAGGGGCGCCACTGATTAGCAAGAATTAGCAGCAGCGTTAGTATTGACAGTGATAATTGTAAAAGTTATTTTGCATAAGAGGATCGGCTTCTCTTTTCCTGCTTTTGTAGGGGGCATGGCCTCAAAGCAATGGCGCAGCACAACTAGTAAACAGACCTCAGGCGTCCATTTTAGGTTCAATGCCAAAGTCCATTCACTGACAGCAAGCAGTGATAGTGACACCAAAATATGTGATTTTTTTTCAGTTTTAACAGTTATTTGATTGCAGGTGACTTGTAAACCGTCCTGCAGCCCAATAAAGTGTTTTAAGTTTGCTATTCTCATAAGGCAATGGCACACAGTTATATTGCACGAATCCTGTTCGCAATGACGCCAATTCTTGTAACGCTATCAAACTACAGGGGAAACACGTGAGGCTCACGGTGGATCAATGGGTGTAAAAGTTAATGTACTCAGGGTCAGCAGATAACTCCCTGGGCTGGCGTACAGTGGATAGGAAGACAGCACGAAATCCTCTGGGGCACTCTCGGTTACAGCGAACACAAGCCAGATGGAAGTTGAGGTGCCCTTGATGGTAATGGGTGTAAGGTGCTTTTGCGGCTGGGCCCCTGATTCGTGAAGCCAGTACCGTTAGGTGCAAATTTTTAGAGTAGCAGTAGTAAGAATGAGGAGTAGTTTGTTGTAAACCAGGAGAAAAATGTATAGAGAGTAGGAGAGGGGCACTCAAATATCAAGGAGCCTCGGACAGCAAATGCATGAGAAGTGGAGTATTTATTAAACACCAATAAAACTAAATATGTACCATAAAAAAGAAAAAAAAATGCATATAATACATAAAATTTGCAAATAGAGGTAGTATGCAGGTCAGAGGTATACAGTACAGACCAAAAGTTTGGACACACCTTCTCATTCAAAGAGTTTTCTTTATTTTCATGACTATGAAAATTGTAGATTCACACTGAAAGCATCAAAACTATGAATTAACACATGTGGAATTATATACATAACAAAAAAGTGTGAAACAACTGAAAATATGTCATATTCTAGGCTCTTCAAAAGTAGCCACCTTTTGCTTTGATTACTGCTTTGCACACTCTTGGCATTCTTTTGATGAGCTTCAAGAGGTAGTCATCTGAAATGGTCTTCCAACAGTCTTGAAGGAGTTCCCAGAGATGCTTAGCACTTGTTGGCCCTATTACCTTTACTCTGCGGTTCAGCTCACCCCAAACCATCTCGATTGGGTTCAGGTCCGGTGACTGTGGAGGCCAGGTCATCTGGCGCAGCACCCCATCACTTTCCTTCATGGTCAAATAGCCCTTACACAGCCTGGAGGTGTGTTTGGGGTCATTGTCCTGTTGAAAAATAAATGATGGTCCAACTAAACGCAAACTGGATGGAATAGCATGCCGCTGGAAGATGCTGTGGTAGCCATGCTGGTTCAGTATGCCTTCAATTTTGAATAAATCCCCAACAGTGTCACAAGCAAAGCACCCCCACACCATCACACCTCCTCCTCCATGCTTCACGGTGGGAACCAGGCATGTAGAGTCAATCCGTTCACCTTTTCTGCGTCGCACAAAGACACGGTGGTTGGAACCAAAGATCTCAAATTTGGACTCATCAGACCAAAGCACAGATTTCCACTGGTCTAATGTCCATTCCTTGTGTTGTTCAGCCCAAACAAGTCTCTTCTACTTGTTGCCTGTCCTTAGCAGTGGTTTCCTAGCAGACATTCTACCATGAAGGCCTGATTCACACAGTCTCCTCTTAACAGTTGTTCTAGAGATGTGTCTGCTGCTAGAACTCGATGTGGCATTGACCTGGTCTCTAATCTGAGCTGCTGTTAACCTGCAATTTTGAGGCTGGTGACTTGGATAAACTTATCCTCCGCAGCAGAGGTGACTCTTGGTCTTCCTTTCCTGGGGCATGTGAGCCAGTTTCTTTGTAGCGCTTGATGGTTTTTGTGACTGCACTTGGGGACACTTTCAAAGTTTTGAAAATACTGTACTGTATTTTACTTACACTTTGTCTGAACAGATCTATGCTTTCAGCACAGATCTGTTCAGAACCATGGACAGCAGGACGCATGAGAAGGCGTCCTGTTGCCATGGGAACCTTCCCCGTCTGCTCAGTAGTTGCCAGAACTTCGCAGACGGGGAAGGGTAAGGACGGGGCTTGGGGGGCTGCCTGGGAGCTCTCTCCCTCTCCATTCGGGGGGCTGCAAAGGCACAGCAGCCCCCCGATGGGAGAGGGAGGGAGCTCCCTGAGCTGTTAACCTTTTCCATACAGCGGTCCGTACGGATCGCTTTATGGAAAGGGTTAAACGGCTGACATCGCATCACTGATGTCAGCCGTTTATACCAGGGTGCCAGCAATGTGCTGGCACCCTGGTATACCCACTAGACGCCAACGATTATGTAATAGGAGGCGGGCGGGGATCGCGATCCCGCCTGCCGCACCGCCCGCCTCCTGCAACCCTCCCCCTGCACCTCCCACCGGGCTCAAATAACTCAGGGGTGCAGGGGGGAGGGATACTGGAACATTTTTTGAATCCTAAAGTTTCTGATCCCCGCGGTCAGGGACCGCGGGGGATCATAAACTTCAGAAATTGCAGCAAACCGCAGGTCTGAATTGACCTGTGGTTTTCCGCGATCGCCAACATGGGGGGGTCACGGGACCCCCCCGCGCATTTAGCCTAGGTGCCTGCTCAATGATTTGATCAGGCACCGGGTTTCGATCACTGCCAGCCGCACGGCAGTGATCGAAAATACACAGGGCGTACATGTACGCCCTGTGTCCTTAAGGGGTTAAGTCAGTGAGTTGCGATTTACTAATATTTATCACATGCATGCATGAGTTCGGTAAGTCTCCCTGAGCCTCTAACACCTTCACCTCAAGGTTAGGGTAGAGGGCGGATATCACCACCCCTTTAGACAGTATGGGACTCAGGTTTTCAAAATCATCACCTCCAGGGTAACTACGTGACAAGGCGTCCACCTTGACATTCTTAAGGTTGATAGGTGACAGTGAAATTGAATCTGGTGAAAAACAGGGCCCATCTGGCTTGTCTTGGGTTCAGTCGTTTCACCCACTTCAGATAAGCCAGATTTTTGTGATCAGTGAATACCGTGATAGGATGAATCGCCCCTTACAACCAATGATGCCATTCCTCAAAAGCCAATTTAATGGCCAGCAACTCTCCGTTAACCACATCAATTTTTCTCAGCGGAGGATAGTTTTTTCAAGGAAAATGCACATGGTTGCCATTTACCAGGTGATGGGCCCTGTGACAAAACTGCTCCTACCCCCACCTCAGATGCATCCACTTCCACAATAAACAGTTGTGACACATCTGGCTGCACCAATATGGGAGCAGAAGAGAAGCATTCCTTAATCGCATTAAAGGCTTGCAACGCCGAATCAGACCATACAGAGACCATTCTTAATACATTTTCGGTAATAGTTGGTGAATCCTAAAAACCGCATAAGAGCCCTAAGATTTTCGGGCGATCCCAGTCCAATACAGCGCAGACTTTCTCAGGATCCATTAGAAAACCCGAAGATGACAGCAGGTAGCCCAAGAACTGCACCTCGTATACCGCAAAAACACATTTCTCTAATTTAGCAAATAATTTATTATCCCTTAGAATATTTAACACCTGTCTCACATGATTCTGATATGTTTCCATGTCAGATGAATAAATAAGAATGTCATTCAAATACACGATCACAAACCTCCCAATCAGGTGATGAAAAATGTAATTCACAAAATGTTGGAAGACCACCGGGCCATTGGTCAACCCAAAAGGCATAACCAGGTTCTCAAAGTGCCCCTAAGGAGTATTATTTTAGCAAATCTGACATGTGTCACTTTATGTGGTGACAACGATTTTCTTTATCCAAGCAATTTTGAGATTGTTTTCTCGACACATATTATACTTCATGACAGTGGTAAATTTGAATCAAAATATTTCATTTTTATTTATAAAAAAAATATGAATTTACCAAAAATTTGGAAAAATGCGCAACTTTCAAAATGTCAATTTCTCAGCTTTTAAAACAGATAGTGATACCTCCTAAAATTATTATTACTTTACATTCCCCATATGTCTACTTCATGTTTGGATCATTGGATTCAATTAAAAAATTTGGGGACGTTAGAAGGCTTATAAGTTTAAAAGCAAATCTTGAAATTTTTCAGAACATTTCCAAAACCCCCTTTTTAAAGACCAGTTCAGGTCTGAAGTCACTTTGTGAGTTTTACATAATATAAACCACTCAAAAATGACCCCATTTTAGAAACTACACCCCTCAAGGTATTTTACAAACGTTGTTAACCCTTTAGGTGTTCCACAAGAATTTATGGAAAATGGAGATGAAATTTCAATTTTTTTTGAAGATTTTCCATTTTAATCATTTTTTCCCCGCTAACAAAGCCAGGATTAACAGCCAAACTAAACTCAATATTTATTGCCCTGATTCTGTAGTTTACAGAAACACCCCATATGTGGTCGAAAACTTCTGTATGGCCACACGGCAGGGCGCAGAAGGAAAGGAACGCCATAAGGTTTTTGGAGGACCGATTTCAATGGGATAATTTTAACTTGTCATGTCACATTTGAAGACACCCTGATGCACCCCTAGAGTAGAAACTACAAAAAAGTAACCCCATTTTTGAAACTACGGGAAAAGGTGGTAGTTTTGTTGGTACTATTTTTGTGAGGCAAGGTAACAAAAAAATAGCTGTTTTGACACTTTTTTTTTTACGGTTTTCACCTGAGGGGCTAAATCATGTGATATTTTTATAGATAAGGTTGATACAGCGATACCTAATATGTATACTAATATGTATACTTTTTTTATTTAAGTTTTATACACTAATAACATTTTTGAAAGCAAAAAAAATCATGTTTTAGTGTCACCATAGTCTGAGAGACCTATTTTTTTTAACTTTTTGGGCGATTCTCTTAGGTAGGGTATCATTTTTGTGGGATGAGATAACGGTTTGATTTGTACAATTTGCGGTGCATATGACTTTTTGATTACTTGCTATTATACTTTTTGTGATGTAAGGTGACAAAAAAATTGCTTTTTTGACACTTTTTTTCTTTATGGTGTTCACGTGAGGGGTTAGGTCATATGGTATTTTTATAGAGCAGGTTTTTACAGACGCGGCGATACCTAATATGTATACTTTTTTACATTTATTACAATGAAAGCATTTTTGAAAAAAAAAAAATCATGTTTTAGTGTCTTCATAGTCTAAGAGCCATAGTTTTTTTTATTTTTTAGGTGATTGTCCTATGTAGGGGCAAAATTTTTCGGATGAGGTAACTGTTGAATACGGATTTGTAATATTTTTGGAGGCATACGCCTTTTTGATCGCTTGGTGTTGCACTTTTAGTGATGCAAGGTGACAAAAATTGCATTTTTTTTTACACAGTCTTTATTTTTTATGGTGTCTATTGGACAGGGTGGATCATGTGATATATTTAAAGAGCCGGTCGTTACGGACGAGGAGATACCTACTATGTGCGGTTTTTCTTTAAAAATTTTTTATTATGAAATCAGGGCAAAGGGGTGTTTTTTTATTTTTTTACTTTATTTCTGTGCCACTCTGGGACTTCAACTTTAGGGGTCTGATCCCCTCTGCAATGCTTTGGGCAGCCTCTGTACGGCATCAGGCTGCCTTGTCATGCATCGGGTCCCCGCCACAGCAGCGTGGGGACTCGATGTGCTGCTTCACCCGCCACAAACCACTTCTATGTCGCGGTCAGAGCGGACCACGGCATAGAAGGGGTTAATCCACCGGCATCACTGTAAACAGAGATGCCGGCGGATACAACAGGGGCCCGGCTATCAGGGACTGCCAGACCCCCGCAGTGATCGGGTGCGCACCGCTCTGGTGCCCGCCTGATCATCCAGTCGTGTATGTACGGCGAAATGCATTCTGGCAATGCATCCCCCACCGTACATGCAAGACGTTCTGCGTTAAGGGGTTTAAAGCCGTCTTCCATTCATCCCCTTCCTTTATCCTAACCAGATTATATGCCCCCCCTTAAGTCCAACTTGGAGAACACCTTGGCACCAACAATCTTTCTAAACAAATCGGGAATCAAAGGAAGAGGGTAACGATCACGGAATGTAATCTGATTGAGTTCATGAAAATCCATGGTCTAGACCTCTATTTTTTATTTTATTTTACAAAAAAGAACCCTCCAGCCACTGGAGACTTGGAAGGTCTTATGTGCCCTTTCTTCCAACTCTCTGCAATATATTCTCTCATGGCCTGCCTTTCAGGTTCAGAAAGATTATACAACCTAGATTTAGACAATTAAGGGCTCTTTCACACTTGCGTTCTTTTCTTCCAGCATAAAGTTCCGTCGTCGGGGCTCTATGCCGGAAGAATCCTGATCAGTTTTATCCTAATGCATTCTGAATGGAGTGAAATCCGTTCAGGATGCATCAGGATGTCTTCAGTTCCGGAATGGAACGTTTTTTGGCCGGAGAAAATACCGCAGCATGCTGCGCTTTTTGCTCCGGCCAAAAATCCTGAAGACTTGCCGCAAGGCATTGAAAGGCATTGATCCGGATCCGGCCTTAAGCTAAACGTCGTTTCGGCGCATTGCCGGATCCGACGTTTAGCTTTTTCTGAATGGTTACCATGGCTGCGAGGACGCTAAAGTCCTGGCAGCCATGGTAAAGTGTAGTGGGGAGCAGCATACTTACCGTCCGTGCGGCTCCCGGGGCGCTCCAGAGTGACGTCAGGGCGCCCCACGCGCATGGATGACGTGATCACATGGCACGTCATCCATGCACACTGACTGTAAGTATACCTCTCCCCCGCTCCTACTATGGCAACCAGGACTTTAATAGCGTCCTGGCTGCCATAGTAACACTGAAAACATTTTGAAGACGGATCCGTCTTCAAATGCTTTCAGTACACTTGCGTTTTTCCGGATCCGGCGTGTAATTCCGGCAAGTGGAGTACACGCCGGATCCGGAAAAAGCAAGTGTGAAAGAGGCCTTAGCCCCGGGAATAAATCCTGAAATCCACTCTCAGAAAACACATCGGCAAACTCAGATATAAAAGAGGGTACAGCCTTAGTAGTAACCACAGAAAAGGATGTATTGAGACAATTATCAATGCAATAGTCCCCCCAATCCAGAATCTGCCTAGCTTGCCAATCGATAGTAGGATTATGCTTCTTAAGGCACCGTAAACCCAGAACCATAGGTGCAGGGAGACCTTCCAAGACAAAACACGAGAAAACTTCTTGATGAAAGTCACACACCCTCAATCTGATATCATGCAAAACTTGCGACAAGCACCTCTGAGTAAGAGGGGCAGAATCAATAGCAAATACAGGAATGTATTTTTTTTATGTACTGGGTGATAACCCGTGCATGCGCAGAAACTAAGCATCAATCAGGTTCACCCCGGCCCCACTGTCGATAAATACTAAAATTCCCACAGTTTTTGACCCTAGCGCCACCTTGGCAGTCAGGATAAATCAGGTACTACCAGCAAAGGACAAATGCACATTCTCTGACTCTCCACTCACACCTCTGATAGTCAGATGGAATTTAGACGCCCCTTTTTGTTTCTCTTTTTGCCGCTGAATGCTTAGACATATTAAAAAAAAAAGGTCCCCTTTGACCCCAGAAAAAATAAACATACTCCCTGCTTGTGATTCCTACTTTTGCAAGCAGATCCCGGAGTCGCTCCCCCTAATTGCATGGGTTCATCCCCAGGTATAAGCTGAGGAGTCTCTTCACCCAAAGAATCAAAGGAATACGGTACGTTATGTAATAGAACGTCCTGAGAGAGAGGGCCCTTAGATCTCTCACTCAGGTGTCTATCAATACGTACAGCCAAAGACATAGTGGCTTCCAAAGACTCTGGATTCTCATCAAAGGCCAAAGCGTCCTTCAGCCTCTCAGATGATCCCTGACAAAACTGGCTATGGAGAGCTGGATTGTTCCACTCAGTATCCGTAGCCCACCTCCTATATTCGGAACAATAGATCCATGCCGAACACTCTCCCTGATGCAGGCTGCGTAATTTAGTCTCAGGGAGGTTCGGTCCGGGTCATCATAGATGAGACTTAAAGCTCAGAAAAATGCATCTACTGATCGGAGAGTATGTAATCCAGTCGGCAGAGAAAAAGCCCAAGACTGGGCGTCTCCTTTAAGCAACAAAATAATCACACCCACTTTCTGACTCTCGTCCCCAGATGAGTGTGGACGCAACTTAAAGTACCATTTGCACACTTCCCTGAGAATCTATCCGGGAGAGTAACTTTAGGTTCAGGACAGGTCAGGTAACCACTACTAGGATCAGCCAACAGTGGTCTCTGCATCTGTGAGACGGTCGTGTGGAGGTCATCCACCTCCAGACACAGCCCCTGTAGCTGTCCGGTCAGTGCAGCGATAACATTCATGGCTGAACTGATACAGACAACAAAATGACGGTTATTCGACGGTTTATGGGTACTTTCACACCAGCGTTTTTCTTTTCCGGCATAGAGTTCCGTCAAAAGGGCTCAATGCCGGAAAAGAACTGATCAGGTATATATCCATGCATTCTGAATGGAGAGTAATCCTTTCAGGATGCATCAGGATGTCATCAGTTCAGTCATTTTGAACGATCAGGAAAAAGATAAAACCGCAGCATGCCGGCCCAAAAAAACTGAAGACTTGCCTGAATGCTGGATCCAGCATTTTTTTCCATAGGAACGTATTAGTGCCGAATCCGGCATTCAAAATACCTGAATGCTGGATCCGTCCTTTCGGTCTGTGCATGGGCAGACTGAAAAAAAGGTGAAAATTTTTTATTGCCTGATCCGTTTTGCCGGATGACACCGCAAAGACGGATACGGCATTTCAATGCATTTTTCTGACTGATCAGGCATTTTTAAGACTGATCAGGATCCTGATCAGTCTTGCAAATGCCATCAGTTGGCATACGTTTTGCCGGATCAGGCAGGCAGTTCCGGTGACGGAACTGCTTGCCGGATCACTGTGCCGCAATTGTGAAAGTAGCCTATGATGTCATGATCTGTGTGGGGGAAAAAACTCCACACTAAACACAGGAGGGAAGGGGAACAGTAACTGGGCCTGGAAACTAGGGAAGAAACAGGTCACCTCCTAAACAACCCTAATCCGGGCCCTAACTACCTATCAATATGATTAGACCTTGAAGGTAGGAATATTCATAAGCTGTATACCTAGGCCCGTATATCCCTATAAGGCCCTGGAATTAGGTTAGGACCAGAGACAACCCATTCCTCCCCAGATGTACGAATAGAAGTCTCTGTCTCAGGCCCAGATACAAATAACCAGGGAATATAACAAACACAAAACAATAAGAAAAGAAAAGACTTATCTGAAAGTAAAAATCTGGCGACTCCAGAAGCACCACAGAGTACAACCGACCAGCTAGTTGGAAGGCAGGAAGAAAATCTATAAACCGCACCTCCAAGAGTGATAAGCGGCTACTTATGGGAAAGTAGAAAATTGGTACCTGGAATTTTACTTTCCTTGAGTCCGAAGGCAGCACAGAATGGGTTAACGTTGACCTCTTTAGTTTCATAGGACAGCCCACCTAGATTTAAACAATCAAACAATTAATCAATCATATAATCAATACCACTATAAAGTCTGGTGAATTGCAACTGCCCCTTGTATTAAAAAATAGATCCAAACGGTTGCAGAAAAAAAATACAATTTATTAGGGAGGGTAAGCCTGTGCTGCCTTCGGACTCAAGGAAAGTAAAATTCCAGGTACCAATTTTCTACTTTCCCTTATCGTCCTCGGCAGCACAGAATGGGATTTTTATAGATTCCAAAGCGGGGGATTATACCGAAACTGAACTTAGAATGCCTGTGCCAAAGGCTGAGCTCCTGGACTCGATGTCAAGGCGATAATGCTTTGTGAAGGTGGAAGGAGTGGACCAGGAAGCTGCGCTGCAGATTTCTTGTATAGACACCTGGCCATATTCCGCCCAGGAGGCTGCTGTCGATCTCGTGGAATGAGCCCTGATGGAAAGTGGTGGAGTTTCCCCCTCTAACAAGTAGGTTTCTGTGATGGTGTTCTTTATCCACCGGGCGAGAGAATCCTTGGATGGCGTTCGCCCTCTTCTCGGTCCAGAATAAAGCAAAAAAAGACTTTCGTCTAAACGGAACTCTTCCGTCCTTCATAAATATGTTTCTACTGCTCTTTTCACATCCAGCATATGTAACTGCTCCTGTTCTTCATCAGCCGGATTTGGGAAGAACGTAGGCAAGAAGGTTTCCCTAATAATATTCATAGTGGAAGGAACCTTTGGTTGAAAAGAAGGCATAGTCCTAATTAATATCCCACCGGGAAGGATTCGTATATATGGATGTCTGGAAGATAACGCTCGTAGTTCCCCCAATCTTTTCGCCAAAGTAATGGCTACAAGAAACAGGACATTGCAGGAGAGATATCTGATGTCCACCTGTTCCAACAGTTCAAAGGGTGGCTTTGTGAGTCCCCTTAGTACTAGGGATAGGTCCCACACAGGAAAGGGTCCGTGCACCACTGGTCTTAGTCAGATTCTTCAAGGCCTTGAAGAGGCTATCAGAGGATGGAATAGATATTTATTCTCTGTCAAGATATTAATGGCAGTCATCTGGGATTTTAAGGTATTCGGCTTCAAGCCCATATCAAATCCTTCTTGAAGGAACTGAAGAATACTGGAGATGTTTATTTCCGCATATCCTTTCCCAGACAACCAAGACCGGAATTTTCCCAATACTTTGGCATATTTCACATTGGTAGAACGCTTGCGGGAATTCATTAGTGTGTCAATGACCGAAGCTGGTAGGCCCTCTTCCTCTAATCTGCTTCTCTCAACATCCAGGCCGTGAGGTGTAACCTGTCTAGGGTCTGATGGAATAGACCCTGCTGGAGGAGAAGGTCGGGGGCACATGGAAGCTTCCAATAGTTCCCTTCGGACAGTTGGAGAAGAAGAGGAAACCATGACCTCCGGGGCCAAATTGGTGCTATTAGTATTACTTTCGGTCTTTCTACCGCAATCTTATGTAGAACCCTCGGAATGAGGGGCGCTGGTGGAAATAGGTAGACAAATAGGCGACTCCAAGACATAGAGAAGGCGTCTACCACTGTCGGGCTCCTCGTTCCTCCCTGTTTGTTCAGGTAGAACACAGTGGAGAGGTTGTCTGAGCGAACCAGCACCGATTTTCCTTCCAGGAGAGTTTGAAAATGGACCAGCGATTCCAGAACAGCCTTCATCTCCTTGAAGTTCGAGGACTGTCGCAGATCCTGGGGAGACCATTTCCCTTGGATCCATCTGTTCTGCACATGAGCCCCCCAGCCTCTGGCTGAAGCATCCGTGGTGGTTATTATCGGCGACAGATACTGAAACGATTTCCCTACTATGAGCTTCTCCGTCTGCAACCACCAGTTCAGACTCTGAATAACGGATGGCCTCAGGCTGACTCTTCTCTCCAAGTCGCAATGACTGGTGCGTCTTGCCTTTATCATATTCCATTGAAGGTCTCGCATATGGATCTTCGCCCAGGGGACCGCATCTATGGTAGAAGTCAGATGACCCAAGGTCTTCATCACTCTGCGTACGGATGGCTTGTGAATGGATCTTAAGATTCTCACTTCCTCTCTGATCTTCTGACTCTTGTCTGAAGGAAAGAAAACTTTCATGCAGCGGGTGTCTATCACCATCCCCAAGAATCTTTTTGACATCGTAGGGGAGAACTGAGATTTTTTCCAACTCATTATGAAACCGAGGGACTGGAGAAGAGAGATGACTGTACGGAGATGAAGTTGTAGCTGTTCCTCCGTTGCTGCTGCCACTAGCCAGTCGTCCAAGTAAGGGTAGACTTGACGGGCCTGTAAGCGTAGATGTACTGCTGCCACCACTGATATCTTGGTAAAAATTCTGGGCGCGGATGTCAGCCCGAAGGGCAATGCTCTGAATTGAAAGTGCAGGATTTTCCCTGCTCTTCTGACGGCTACTCTTAGGAATTTCCTTGAGGAAGCTCTTATGGGTACATGCAGGTAGGCGTCCTCCAAGTCCAGGGAGGCCATAAACTGGTTTCGCTGAAGAGTGGACACCACCGATCTTAACGTTTCCATCTTGAAATGGATCTTTTTCAGAAAATGATTTAGGTATCTGAGGTCTATAACGAGACGCCAATCCCTGCTTGCTTTTGGGACTAGAAACAACCTGGAGTAGACTCCCTTTTTTTCTTGACCTCTTGGTACTCGTTCTAAAGCTCCTTTCTTTAGAAATTGGTCCACCAGGTGATCTATACGAGGGTCTTCCCTTTGATACAGAAATTCCTCGGACGATTCTTGGTTTTAAACTGAGGGAACTTCAGAGATTTTTCATCCGAATTGGATTCTAACAGCTTGTCTAGCTGAGAGCCGAACAATCTCCCAGGCTCAAAGGTTAAAGCGCAGAGGTTGGTCTTAGAGGCAACATCTCCTGCCCATAGCTTGAGCCACAAGGTTCTTCTTATCGAATTTGAGAGAGCCATATCTTTAGCCAGAAATCTCAGCGAATCCACTGGAAAGTCGCACAAAAACTCAGCGGCCATTTTAAGGGACGGCAGTTGAAGAAGCAGGTTTTCTCTGGAGACTCCGTCCTCGATGTCCCTTCCTAGGTGACTTAGCCAGATTCTGAGGGCTCGAGCCACTGGTACTGCGGCCATGGCTGCCTTACTTAACGTGGCCAAGTAAGAATGCAGTCTCTTTAACAAGTTATCTGCTTTTCTGTCCATCGGGTCCCTCAGCAATGCGGAGTCATCTGCAGGAAAGAAGGACCTTTTAGCCAGCCTTGTTACCGCCGGGTCAACTCTGGAGGGGGCTTCCCAGCTTGAGGACTCAGAGGAGTCGATCTTATAGACAGAGCGGAATCTTGAGCCCGGATCCATCTTCTTCAGGGGACATTTACATTCCTTCTGGAATATGGAGTCCAGAACTGGATGGCTTGGGAGGACTGAAGCTTTTTTCTTTGGAAAATAGAAGAGACTCTCCTTGTCCTGTGCAGCGACAGGGTCTTCTTTAGTCTCCATTATTCCCTTTACTTCTTTAATTAAGCGATTCGCATTCTTTCTATCAAAAAGGAAATTTTCCTCTAGAGACTTCCCAATCGGAGTCTGAATACTCGCTCTCAGACGTCAGAGAATCGTCAGAGGATGAGGAGACAGGATCACGCTTTCTCTTTTTGGCCTTCTGCTTCTGCTTTGTCAGAAAGGACTTAAAGAGGCTCATTAGTCTTCTGGATTCTGCGTCAGACTCGACCTCCGGCTGAGTACAGGAAGCGCAGATATTGGACCGTGAATCCTCAGGTAAGGGCTGAATACAAGAAATGCAGCGGGACTGCTTCCTCTTTGACCTTTTGGATCCAGACGATCTATGAGAATGGACAGAATCAGCCGCATTACAGTTGTCACAGTAGTCCTCTCGCTGCTCATCAGGTAGGGGCTGCTCACATGACAGGCAATATCTGTGTCTGTGCTTCTTAGACTTCTTTCTCCCTGAACCAGGAAGCCCAGACATCTGGAACAGACAAAACAGACATACAATGAGCCAAAACAGCAAGGTGATCTTAGTCAGAAGGGACCCCAGCTGACACAATACCTTATTTTCACAGGAGCTCGGCTGCCAGGCACTTAAGGCAGCTTGCTCCAGCCTGCATCCACCTTAAATATTGGAATCTGGCGCCCTGGACGCCGCCTGGTGACGTCAGCCGCTCCTGCGGCTTCCCATTGGCCCCAGAGGGCGCACTGACTGATGACGTCAGACGCTGCCCAAACCCGGAAGTGCGGCGGGGGGCGGCCTCCTGATGGAAGGAGCGGCATGCTGGGGATGACAGCGTCGGGCGCCACGCGCGAATCCACGGCAGGGAAGCGGCTAGCAGACCGCAATGGAGAACCTCCTGCCGGAGCGCACATCGTGGATGCGGCATAGTGCCAGCGCCAAGGACACACCCGTGGCAATGCTGGTCACTTGGCCTGGAGCCTGGGACACACCCCACGGCATAGGTGGCCAATCTTCACACACCAGACAGGTGGGCAGATTCCTCAGAAATGAGGACATAAAAAAAATACAAGGGGCAGTTGCAATTCACCAGACTTTATAGTGGTATTGATTATATGATTGATTAATTGTTTGATTGTTTAAATCTAGGTGGGCGGTCCTATGAAACTAAAGAGGTCAACGTTAACCCATTCTGTGCTGCCGAGGACGATAAGGGAAAAGTAATTTACCACCTGAAGCAAGGGGTGTGGCATTCACCAAAACACAGACACAATAAGATCCACAGTGAACTTGTCATTTTAACCCACGAGTTTCCAGTCTCTCCGATCTCCTGGTACCTGCCACAGGAACGTCCATGACAGATATAAGGGCCTAGGTATCCAGCTTATGAATATTCCTACCTTCAAGGTCTATTCATATTGATAGGTAGTTAGGGCCCAGATTAGGGTTGTTTAGGAGGTGAAATAACTGAAATAAAGTGGCCATGGGAGGAAATGCTTAAAAACCCCAAACACTGTAGCGTGTTTATAACCGGGGGAGCAATTCCTCCGCATGTGAGCCGTTGCTAACGGCAATCCCCAGCAAAAATGAATACAATGGAGGATGTCAGCAGCGGACCACATGCACCACAATGGCATCCTACACAAGATGGGATAATGTGTGGACGCAAATATAAAAATACATAAATCACTGCGAAAGGTGCACCATAATGATATGCAACTGACAACACTGGCTAATCCCTCAAGCTGATGTTAAGAACTAAGACTTTAGCCAATGTATTCCAGTCAGGAAACATCGGAGCCCTTTTGCACCACCGGTAAGGTATCTCAGTGTGGCATGGGTTCCTACCACTAAGCTACCTACGGAGTGTGAACAACGGTCTGAGAGGTGCTAAAATACAGCTTACAGCCAAGCTCCCACATACCTCCATAGTGAGATCACTCAGGCAGTGGGAGAGATGATAAGGCTGTAGGCCCCAGCTATAATTAGCCATGTGACACAGGCACCAGGTGCAACAGAATGCTACCAGCAGTACGCAATGGCACATTCTAGACATATAAAAAAAAAACTGAAATAAAGTGGTCATGGGAGGAAACACTCAAAAACCCCAAACACTGTTGCATGTTTATAACTGGGGGAGCAATTCCTCCGCATGTGATCCTTTGCTAACGGCAATCTCCAGCAAAAATGCATACAATAGAGGATGTTGGCAGCGGACCACATGCACCACAATGGCATCCTACACAAGATGGGTTAATGTGTGGACGCAAATATAAAAATACATAAATCACCGTGAAAGGTGCACCACAATGATATGAAACTGACAACACTGGCTAATCCCTCAAGCTGATGTTAAGAACTGAGACTTTAGCCAATGTATGTGGTGCATGTGGTCTGCTGCCGACATCCTCCATTGCATGCATTTTTGCTGGGGATTGCCATTAGCAACAGATCACATGTGGAGGAATTGCTCCCCCCGTCAGTGGCGGATTATAATTGGGGCGTTTGGGTCGGCAGCCCCGGGCCCAGGGTGAGTGAGGGGCCCATCGCCAATTTGCCATCCTAAACACCCCATTTTGCGCCACCATCAGACCCCAAGTTACTAAAATATATCTGCAGTAGCGACGCACAGCCAGCTCTTCACTTACACGCCGCTGCGCTGCCTGATGCAGTGCAGACAGTAACAGCCGGCCGGCTTGCTTGATCCCGCCCCCATCAGCGCCGCGAAGATAGGCTGTAAAAATGAAGCAGGGCGGATTCGGCGGAAGACAGAGTGCTGAGGAGAGGAGAGGAGGGGGGCACGTGACTCAGTCAGTCACTCACTGTAGCTCCGCCTCCTCCATCACAGAAGGCACGCTGCAGTGCTTTATTCCCGTCCCCGATGTGCCCGCCCCCAGTCTTCTCAGTGCCACCACTTACTATTGCCAGCGCCAGGAGTCAGGACAGCCTGGCTGGGTCTGTGAGAGAAAGCAGCATGGAGGACCTGCTTCGTCGGAGTTAACTTCCAGTATTCAAGTGAGCAGGCGCAGCAGCAGCCAAAGCTAGTAAATTCTAATGAATGGTGATGGCCTGGGCAGCAGGGCAGTGGGACTGTGGGCTGCCTGTGTCTGTGAGTGAGAGGCAGAGCAACAGTGGACATTTTAGTCAGATTACAGGCTACAGCCACTCTGCAGCTTTGGCTCTAATCTGACTGAAATGGCTGCTGCTGTCTGGCCTCTGCTCTGCCTCTTTTTTCACAGGTGCCACTGCCCATCACAAAGTGTGTTTGACTATAAAAATGATGGATTATTACACCAAGTGTTTGATATTAAAATGGTGGATTACAATTGATCCTTCTCTTTACAGGTGCCCAGCCCAGCACACCAAGTTTTTGACCATCAAAATGATGGATTATTAATCCCTGTATGATATAGGGATTAATAATCCACCATTTTGATGTTCAAACACTTGGTGGGCTGATCTGGGGATTAGGGATGAGCGAACTTCTGTTTTCAAGTTCGGCGTATAAGGTTTGGGTTATCTAAGAATTCCGTTATGGATATTCCGCTACCACGGACCCTAAGTTATGGTTCCTGTTTGCAGAATCCATAACGGAATTCTTAGATAACCTATAGCTTAAAAACCGAACTTGAAAACAGAAGTTCGCTCAGCACTACTGGGCACCTGTGAGGAGAGAGAAAGAGCAGTGGCACAGAGACATTGGCCAGCAGTGGCCATTTTAGTCAGATTACAGGCTACAGCCACTCTGCAGCTTTGGCTCTAATCTGACTGAAATGGCTGCTGCTGTCTGGCCTCTGCTCTGCCTCTTTTTTCACAGGGGCCACTGCCCATCACAAAGTGTGTTTGACTATAAAAATGATGGATTATTACACCAAGTGTTTGATATTAAAATGGTGGATTACAATTGATCCTTCTCTTCACAGGTGCCTAGCCCAGCACACCAAGTTTTTGACCATCAAAATGATAGTTTACAGGGATTAATAATCCACCATTTTGATGTTCAAACACTTGGTGTGCTGGGCTGGGCACTAGGGATGAGCGAACTTCTGTTTTCAAGTTTGGCGTATAAGGTTCGGGTTATCTAAGAATTCCTTTATGGATATTCCGCTACCACATTAATAAATAGAGAAAAGGGGCCCAAGTTTAGGAAACAGCCCCGGGCCTATGATGCACTTAATCCGCCCCTGCCCCCCGTTATAAACACACTACCAGTGTTTGGGGTTTTTGAGCGTTTTCTCCCATGACCACTTTATTTCAGTTATTTTTCTTGATATGTTTAGAATGTGCCATTGCGTACTGCTGGTAGCATTCTGTTGCATCTGGTAGCCTGTGTCACATATCCTGTTATAGGTGGGGCTTACAGCCTTATCATCTCACTATGGAGATATGTGGGAGCTTGGCTGTAAGTTGTATCTTAGCACCTCTCAGACCTTTGTTCACACTCCGTAGGTAGCTTAGTGGTAGGAACCCATGCCACGCTGAGATACCTTGACGTTGGTGCAAAAGGACTCCAATGTGTTCTTGACTGGAATACATTGGCTAAAGTCTCAGTTCTTGTCACCTCTTTTTACCCTATAGAGATGCGGACATGCACGGCTAGATCGCCGCTAGCATGTCCGCAATATACTTGTCCCATATCTCTGTGTGGTTTTATTTAGGGGAAAAAATGGTTTCATATATAGATACATGAACCTGGTAAGGAGCCCAAGGGGCTGTACTAACCGTTGTGGAGCCCAGCCATGCCCCACGTTTTTTAAATAAATGGGTCCCCACGCATTCTGCAAAATTGCGAAAAGAATGCGGACTCATTCATACAGTCATGTGAATGAGTCCTCCAGTTGTGGTAAAACTACAACTCCCAAGATGTACACTTGCTTGGCTGTTCTCAGAAATCTATAAAAATGAATGGAGCATGCTGGGAGTCGTAGTTTCACCATAGCTGGAGTGCCGGAGGTTAGCCATCACTGTCTTAGGATGACAGTTACCAGAGAGTAGCTAAACTTAGGTAAATGTAGAGGTTAATAAGACCTGACGACCAGTGATTTCCGTACATATGAATTCAATCTGCTTCCAATAAGGCTGAATAAGCGGACACAACCACCAGATAAGGGAAAAAGATCTTGGAGACATACTGCATCTCCAACAAACATTCGGAACATTTAGGAAGATCTTATGAAGGAACTCTGGGTTCCTGCACCACCTAGTTAGCATCTTATAAGAGTTTTCCTGTATTTGCCAGAAAAAACAAGTGAATAATGATTTAAGACCATCATTGTCTCCTCTTTAGTAAAAATAGAATCAAGTTCCCTTTCCCAACCTAAAAGAAAACTAGGTTTGGCTGGTGCTTTGTCAGACTCTAAACCTCCGTAAATTTATGAGAGGAGACCTTTCAGAAGGTGCGGCAGTAAGAGATATTGTTCAAGCCATGATGACTCCATGGCAGTCAAATGTATAGTTAGAAATTCTTTGCATACTTGGCGGAAATGTGAGATGTGTAGGAAACAAAGTCTGTTGTACTCCTTTTCATCTAATAATGTGCAAAGGTCCAGGATCTGTTGTTGCTAAAAACTTCAGCTATCGTATGATTGGGTAATTTATCCTAAAATGATGGTGATGGGTTGCCACTGTTTACTGGATATAGAAGTTTACGTGTGCTACCAGAGAAGGTACGCGGTTTGGAAAAGAGGTAAAAAAAGAATGAATGACTGTTATGGTTCTTCTAACAGTTGAGCATAATTTAGGCATTGTTGGAGGGAAGGAGCGCAGGCACCAAAGCAACGTTATTTGCTCACATATGAGAGAGCCGCGTTCAGCTTCAGTGTATGGGGAAGAAGGACCTATACCAGTTAGTCCCCCATTTACTCAGGGGGTTTGCCCTGTTGTACAACAGAAGGTCAGGAAAGGCCATGCCCCCAGGTAGGGTTTTAAAATCAATTGTCTATGTGGAAGGTGTAGAAGGCCTATTCTTCCAAAGAAACCTAGTGAGCAAACAGCAAAAGGTGTCAAAGAATGCTTTAGGAAGAAAATCTGAACTGTTTGAAGGACGTATAGAAGCTAGGGAAGAATATAGGTCTTCAGGTCCTTTTTTCTGCCTATCCAAGAAACACAGGGTAATTTGAGTGATTCCAGATGGGTCTGTAGTTTGCAAATCAAGGGTACATAGCAGAGAATAATTTGGTAGGATCTTTAGTTAGGAATACTCCAAGATATTTAATCTGGTGGTCTGGCAAATTGTTGTATTGTTACTTAATGCATTGTACAACCCACATAGCTTTGAATGGATATGACAGGGTTAACATTCTGGAGTCTGCATCTGTAGGAAGCTAAGAGATGGACTTAAGTCCGCCCCTAACTCAGTTGGTGAAGAGTTAGCCCCATCCTAAATCTGTACCCCTCAAGTGGGAATTAAAGACAAGAACCTTATTGCCAGCCTAAGATTCCAAGAGAAATTTTGGAGATAGAGATCGGAATACTGCAACCTCTATTCTTGCTTATAGCCCATACGTCTCTATCTACAGTAGGAAGATTTTCACTATGAATTGTTTGGAACTGAGTTTGATACCATTGGATATATTACAGCTGTCATTCTTCACTTCAGTAAAGTGAGACTTGTCTACGTTCTAAAACTGTCCCAGTTACTGACTCCAGCACCATTCACCGACCACAGCACCTACATCTCCTGCTATACAATACTTATAACACCAAGGGCACCCCAACTACCATCAGGCAGGAGCCCCAATGACAGGATGTGCCCTAAAGGAAGAAAAGGGGCACCCTCCTATCACTGCCCTGGACCTAGGGAGCATTGTTCCAGCCAGAGCCACTATCACTTCCACCCTCCATCTTGCTTCTCTGGGGCTTGCAGCAGATCCCTTTGACATGTAAAATCCATGATAAACCCCTAGGCCAAATGTGCCATTGAAGACGTGAATGTGTTTGACCATACATATAAAACTTGTTTGGCTCACAGCTGTCCACCCTGATCACCACTGTAAACATGGGGAAGCATCACACTTGTATCATTGAAATGTCTCATGGCAGGTCAAGCTGATAACTTAGGCCAAAAGTTATGTAAATGGTCTTTTTTTCCATTAGTTAAAATTTAACAACTGAGCAACTTTTACAGGACGTTAATAATTGTTAGACTCCAAGAACTTAGTAAAAAAACATTATTTCTGTACATTGTGTTACAGAACATGGAGGCACCCGCATTGTATCTGGGTCTCTTCGTTCTCATCTTTCTTCTAATTTTTACATGGAGGATGCACAGAAGACGTCTCTCTTTGCCTCCTGGACCGACCCCTCTGCCATTTGTGGGGAACCTGTTTCAAGGAAGTTTTTTACTTTATGAGTCTTACCTCAAGGTAACCCGACTTGCATCTTATTATATTTTTATAGGTGGGTTGTTGTATATTCTCATCTTGGTAGAACATAAAACAAGTAGATGTCATTTTGTATGAAGGGTATTATGAAGTTCTGTGGTGGCCCTGAGCCATACCATGCACGGATTATCAAATCTGTCACCATCAAAACAAAATACTCTGCATATAACTGAAGATAAGATGATGTATGCCGCTATATGGTTGGGGACACTTGGGACAATTGGAACCTTTATTTGCCAAATAAAGTGAACTTTAGAGGCTAACATTCTAATCATTCACTAGGGAGCCTTTACATTAGTACTGATGAGTACTGTCTACACTAATTAGGCAATGCAAAAAATATAAGTGACCATGGTCTTGGCTACACTCTTCCAATCGTATAAATCGGAAGGCACTACTGTGCGGTATAGTATCTCAGCCCCCTTTCCCTTTAATACCAGACACAAGCTATGGGCAGGTATAGTATTCTTAGGGGTCAGTCCATGCTAAAAGGGGTCATTTGGCCATGTCTGGTCCGAATTGTGATGGTGGAAGAAATCAGGAAGACACAGGTGAAACAGGAGCAAAAAGGATTTAACTGTTCACAAATGAAGCAGCTCGCAGTTTTTCCATTGTGTTCAACTGTATCTGTGTTCTGATGATGCAAGTGCAGTGCAGATAGGGATATGCGGCATCTTTAACAACTAAAATTTATCTCACTAGTTGTCCACTGTTAGGTCAATGGTCCATGCCTGCCACTACCCTCCTACTTACTATGCTGCCCAGCATCCTCTGCAAGCTGGTGTCTCCATTTCACCAGTCTCTATTCCTGCAGGCATGCTCATCTGTGACTTCTTAAAGGACCAGAGCACAAATCCTTCCCCAGCCAATGGATGAGTGCCCCTGAGTATGTAGGGCATCCTCTCTAGGCAGAGGGTGCCTGAGCCTAAGGTTCTCTGTGACCAAAAAAGGTGCTTCACCGATTCTCTTGCATCTTACCTGCATTATCCAGTCTGTGTTCGCTTCCCACCTGTGCACTCCTGGCCTCACAGTTCAGCTTTCAGTTCAAGGTTTGCCAAAACCCCCATAATCAGTATGTGACTGTACCTGTGGTTTTTGGTAAGTTTTTTTGAGCGTTTTCTGAACCTAGAGCCCTTGATGCTTGCAGTAGTTTTCCTGATCTCAGTCAATCAGCTGCAAACTCTACTGGGACTATCCCAGGAGGTAGCGCTCTGGTTGCTAACCTGCATCAAAGTCCAGATCCCTGTATAGGGGTTAAAGAGTGAATACGAGGGGAGCGCCATAATAACACACTTAAGGCTGAATCCAAAACCAATACAATTAGTTGGCACAATGCAATTCACACTCACTGATCTGTAACACCCTCAATGCTATTTACAACAAAACGTATCTTCTGCGGCTACAGTATATTAGGTTGGTGACTGTGACTGACATATTGCGCGAAAGTAGTACCTCATTTTGGATGGTGTATCATAAAGGGGTGTGGTTTCACTTACAGGGAGTAGCTTAGGGTACTTTCAAACTTGCGTTTTTCTTTTCCAGCATAGAGTTCCATCCTCTATGGCATTTTTTCCATAGTGCCAGATCCGGCATTCAAAATACCGGAATGCCGCATCCGTCCTTCTAGTCTGTGCATACCAAAATGCCGGATCCACGTACAGACTGAAAAAAAGGTGAAAAAAATAAATGCCGTATCTGTTTTTCCGGATGACACCAGAAAGACCTATCCGGCATTTCAATGCATTTTTCAGACTCATCAGGCATTTTTCAGACTGATCAGGATCCTGATCAGTCTTACAAATGCCATCAGTTGGCATACGTTTTGCCGGATCCGGCAGGCAGTTCCGGTGACTGAACTGCTTGCCAGATCACTCTGCCGCAAGTGTGAAAGTAGCCTTAGTTTTGCTTTGCATGTATTGTGTTACATGTTGCATGTATTGTGTTGTCTGCCTTTTTGACATCCGATGCAACCTTACATATTGCTTTTCTCTTCCAGCTCTGCAAGCAATATGGTCCAGTCTTCACTGTTTGGCTCGGCAATACACCTGTGGTTGTACTCTGTGGATATTCAGTGGTTAAAAATGCCCTCATAAATTATTCCCATCGATTCAGTGATCGTGGACCTTTGCCAATAACAGCCAGGTTGGCTGAAAGATACGGTGAGAGCTATGAAAGTGGAAGTTTCAGGAAACAATTCTGGTATAAAATGGCATATGTTCTATTAGGATGAGAGGTTGTCCTATATAGAGATCTAGTCAGCAAACTCTACTTGGTTGCTTGAAGCCATCCATACAATTTAGATATTTGTTAATAGATTCCATCTATTTTCAGGAAATTAATCAATGTGTGTATCCCATAGTTTTACTGGTCATTTTTTTAACCATTATGATCTATCTTCAGGTGATAATTTCCACCAAATCCAAAGTGCACTACACATTTATATATTTAATTCCATTTGCATACACTACATCTATCAAATTCAACCATTGGAAAGGAAGGTAGGATGAAGAAACAGAACAATCCAAGTTTACTGTGTTCCTATGAAAGAAGTATAAACTCTATAGGGTATGCACCAATCTACCAATTAAAAACCACCATCCCTCTTCATTGAATTTATCAGTCATGTTTCTTGATTGATAGTGTTGTGAATTCTTACATGTGCCCCAACAGCTCGGCCATTATCCTCCTCCTCCTCGCATTCCTGTGTCTGGCTGTAAGCCAACAGGCTGCAGAAACACATAAAAGAGATCAGAGGGAAACTGAGACCTGTGTTCTCTGCAAGAACAATTGCTCTAAGAACATGCAGAAAATGTTTCAGACAGAGAAATTCTGTGGACAAGTGTATTTCCTAGTAAGAAGGTCAGTTTTTACTGTGTAGCCCTTTACCTTATCTTGATTCCCCTCTCAAGGCTAGCATAGTAATCAAGTTATACACAGTATTATTTAAAGGTACAGCATTTTACTGCAGCTACAGCATAATAGTTACATATAAAGGCACTAAGCTTGGCAGTTACAGTCTCAATTAGGCACACATCTTGGAAGTTACAAGCATTGGCACACATTACTTAAGAACTCACAGAGCAACTCACGGTATTTAGTATTCAAATGGCCACCATGACTTTACACTGTCTCTGGTTGTACTTTCAAGCAGGGATGACATGACTTTGACCTGCCTTCAGTATGCACAATGCCTTCTCTGGTGAAAAATTATCCCTGGCTGATCACAGTGATACAGCAGTCTGGTCCGAGATTATAGAGGATCTGTCCTTGAAAAGCTGCCGGGAGCCTGAATCTCTCACTAGGGCTCCGGTTAGCACAGCAGCTCCCTGAAATATCTGATCATAGGGGATACCAGGACTTGTACCCCCACTGATGTGTAAGACCGTGAACCACGTAGGGCTCCTCAGGATACAGCGAAGTCACAGACAGGAAAAGCGACACAGACACCAGCATTTGTGCAAAAACAGAAATTTTACTAACAGTAGTAATAAACACAGCAATACCAGTAGTAACAAACACAGCAATATAGAAGTATACAAGATACCCTATACTCCAGGCTCAGAGTCACTGTTCAACCCTAACATGGCGGCGAACACAGCAGATCCTGCAAGTTGATACTGAGCCGCAGGGGAACAGACCTGACCGATGGCACACACGACAATTGGCCTACAAGTCAATAGCGTGCCACTGAGTCACTGACCTGTGTATATACTGTATCCGCTGGTTGCTCCAAACCGAACAGCATGCCCATGCCACAACATGTGATCCTGCAGGACCTGTAACTTTGACCCTCTGTTCTGATCAGCTTCCTGACGCCGATGCTCCTCCCTAGGAACAGAATCTGGATCCACACAGTTCTCTCAGACAGCTCATAAAATGACGGACTGATTCTTCTCCAAGCTAAGTAACTTCACCTCTTATGGCAGCCCCGACCATTGCATGGCTCTTTCAGCCTTCTGGGAACCAGTCCTCTCTCTCTCTCCTGGATGCCATCTGGATCGCTGACAGCCATCAGTCACTTCCAACAGTGACCCTGGCCACTCCAAGTCCCACTGACGCGAGGAGGGCACACAATGCTGTCTTCCAGTCTCTGCCCAGACATGTCTGCTCAGCTCACCATTTCCTGCTTCTTCACAGCAGCAGCATGAGTCATCATCTCCACCATAATCTCCACCTCCTATGCATATTCAAATACTTAGCAAAACTTAACTGTGTGGGGAAACAGCAGCCTCTTGTGGCAAAACTGCTCAATGATAACTCTAACAAGTAAAAACTCACATCAACAGAATTAGAAACCATATTTAAGCAATGGTGGCCATTTTACCCTCTTACAGCTGTGATAATGATGACCTATCCTGAGGATGTCATTATTATTTTTTCCAGGACAACCCCTTTAAGATGTTGGAAGTGGTCTGCAATCACTCCACAGGGTTCTTAATGACTGCAGGCAGGGCCCAACTCCTCAGATGTTAGTGCTAGTTCAATACACTATTTATCTTTCCCCTGATGGGTCCCTTGTACTCCATAATTTCACAGACTCTACTCCTCGAGACATGCCAAAGCACTTCATTTTTTTATTCCCCCCCTCTATACCACCTAGCTACAACCCCCCCCCCCCCCTCCTACCCTTGCGATGCCTCTCGAATCCCTCTATCACTTACAGAAAAAAGAAGGAGAGGAAAAGAAAAAAAACTAAAAAAAAAGGGGGAGAAGAAAGGATGGCGGGGTAAAGTAAAAAAAAAAGTCAGACACAGAAATGAAGGGGGGAGGTTTAACACCTCCAAGCCTCCCATATCTTCATCCACTTCTCATGAGTGTTTCTTTGCTTGTAAAGAATATTTTCATAACTTTTTTACCTTATTAACCAAGTTTATCCATGTATTCAGCTCTGAAACATATCGTGGAAACCAGGCCCGTGCAATCAGAAATCTAGCCAGAAACAGTATTCTGCCCAATAGAATCTTCTTATATTTATGGGTACTTAACTTAGAAACATCACTCAGTATCCAACATTCTACCGTCCAAAGAATCTGCAATCTCAATTTATACGTAAGAAAATTATTAATAGCACTCCAGTATTCTTTTAGTTTTGGACAAGACCAAGGCATATGTAGAAAATCTGCACCACATAGATCACACCGTGGACACTTAGAACTATCCCTTAACCCATATTTATTAAGCCATAAAGGCGTAACATATAATCTATGCAAAATATTAAATTGTACCGAAATGTGATTAAAATTGTGAGATATAAAACTTAAATTCAAAAAAATATTTCCCCATCCCTCTTATTGAACAGTTGTATACTCAAATCGCCAGGCCCTTTGTCCTGGTGATTGTATTTTAATAAATATTGCCTTAAGTAATAATTTATAAATATCTGCAATCTTAACTCTCCGTTCTAAATTCACTATTAAATCATTCACAAAAGTGGAAGTATCTATCTTAAAACATGATCTATCCTTTACACTAGAAAGTGCCGATCGCAACTAAAAATATCTAAACCACAACAAATAATTCAAAGTCTCCCTTCATGCTAACTCTGAAAATGATAATATCTCTCTATTCTTCACCACCTATGTAACATATAAAATTTTTATTGCCAAAACTGATCTTCGGCAATTTCATCTAAAGACTGTAGATTGGAATTATACCAAAGAGGGGTGCATTGAAGCGATCCTTTGATGGGTCCCTTGTACTCCATAATTTCACACACTCTACTTCCCGAGACATGCCAAAGCACTCTATTAAATAGTCTGACTCCACATTAGTATGGAACCTGTGCAGCCTGATCAAGACCAGTGACCTCAACAGCCCATTGTGCCCCCTGTTTGCAATACAAGCCAACTTTTAAAGGTGCAGTATCTGTGGCAGGCGCAGCACTATAAAGTGCATTTTACGCTGTGGCATTAGAAGAATTTTGGTATCTCTGAATTTTAGTCTTATACTGTCTATTACTCTGTAATTCCTCTAGCGCTGTTCTATGGAAACAGTAGGTTTAAAGATGCTTCAAATAACTTCTTTATTAACTTCAACTTTTCTTCATATATAACACTGCTGCTTCCACAGCAGATAGTCCACGTACATAACACGTGTTGAAAAGATATCACAAAATGGCGGTATGCATAAGATGGTGGTTCAACTGTTCAATCTTGTCATTTAACATAAAACGGTGGATATACTTCTCTCTTGAGTGTCTGTACTCTCACTTTAAGTTATTTAAGCATTTTATGATCTCTCTGAGAGGTATATCTGAGGTCTTACTAATAGTTCACTTGAAGTATGCAGTTAACAGTGCCTATTTGCAGATTGGTTGAGTATGATCTGGTATGGTTGTAATTGTAGTTTAGATTGCAATATGGAATTTGAATTTGTATGTGAACTTTGTAGTTTGCAATTGGTGGAACTGTAAGTAAACACATATATATCTAGTTCAGTATACAGTTCTAAACACAATACTAACAATATGAACATTATATAACTTGTTTTAAATACCTATATTGGCCTCTTGTTCCCATAAAACTCAGCTCTCAGTGGAGTGAATAATATTTCTAGCAGCAGGAGCTGGGGGAATTTCCAGACAGGCTGTGTGTGAGGCTGGCTGTGATTGGTGAAAACTCTTGCTCTGTGAGAAGCTGGCTGTGATTGGTCTAGACTTCTGCCCAGTAACAACAGATTAACACAATGCTTTCTGTTGTTTCTGCTGTGTCACAGCTTACCTTACATTACAAAATGAATCTTAAAGGCATATTATCTTTTTCTGCTTCTGTAAACACAAACTATAACAGTAATATGACATCCAAAACATGGTGTCACAGTAAATAACTCTGCTTTTGTCTTTAACACATAAACATAGGAACTGTATTAAGGCTATTGGCAGGTTTAGCTGTATATACATATAAGCTATAGTAGCAACCTAGGACAGGTCTTAGCTGGCCAGCTACACTCCCATGAAAATTGCCTATAATTCTATGTTCTTAGTGGTAGGACTTGAACATGAATTTGAGGAATTTTCCATCAGGTTCTCAACTTCCAAGTGTCTTTTATCACTCTCAAGTAGAACAATTAACTTCTGTATAGGACGTTCCAACTTGAGTGGAGTAGTGAGCTGTTTTCCTTTTTTGTCAAGTTTGGAGTCTCCTATTTGTAACAACACTCTTCTTACTAGTTTGTCTTCATCCTTTTGAACTTCTAGAAATTTGGCCAATTTACATTGACTTCTAGGTAAATCTTCTTTTTTCACTAACACTATGTCACCAACTTGGACATTTCTTCTGGGTGTTTGCCATTTACTTCTTAGCATAAGATTGGCTAAGTACTCTTTCCTCCATCTATTCCAAAACTGTTCTGATAGATATTGAACTCTTCCCCATCTTTTTCTGGCATATAAATTCTCTTTGGTGATCTTGCCAGTCGGTGGCTGTATGCAATCAGACTTAAGGGGAAGTAGATGGTTGGGAGTTAAAAGGTCCAAACTTGTTGGATCGTTGATGTTATCAACTGTAAGTGGACATCTGTTAACAATAGACATTACTTCATAGAATAGGATCCTAAGTGAAGCATCATCTATTCTTCCGGCGTTCAACACTGAACTTAACACATTTCTCACAGTTCTGATTTGTCTTTTCCAAACTCCTGTATGGCTTGCACGTGGAGCATTCATATGAAAATTACACTGTTTTTCTAACAAATACTCAGTTACTTTTTTTCATCAATTTCTTTTAGAGCTTTCCTCAATTCATTCTTTGCTCCCAAAAAATTTGATCCTTGGTCAGATCTAATCTCTCTGACGGTACCTCTAATGCCTATGAAACATCTCAAGGCATTGATAAATGTGTCAGTTGACATATCTTCTAACATTTCCAGGTGAATCGCTCTGGAACTTAGACATATAAATATTAGTCCATATCTCTTGTACTCCTTGTGGTTTTGCTTGGTGATGAATAGGCCAAAGCAATCCATTCCGCTATAAAGAAATGGTGGTGATGGGTTTACACGATCTGCCGAAGCTGCCATTCTTTGTTCTTCGGTAGGTCTACGCACCTTTCTGCAGACTACACATTTATTTATATACTTTGCTATAACTTTGCTTCCTTTCACCATCTCTCAAACAGCTTTGGGTAAAGCTTCTTCCTTGATGCAAGGATATGTTGTGGTAGTGATCAATAATCAATCTTGTAAAGGTAGAGTTTTGGGGTAGAATTGCTGGATGCTTCACTCTGCTAGGTGACAATGCATTTTCCAGTCTCCCTCTGACCTTCAGTATACCATCCTGCAGAACAAGATTAAGCTTGTACAATGGGTGGTTGTTTGGAAGCCTTTTAGGTTCTTGACTAAGTATCTTCAACTCTTCACTGTAGAATCTCTGTTGAATGAGTCTTATTACTGTTTCTTCAGCTTTCATTCTTTCTTCTACATTCAACAATTCCTTCTTTCTGATTCCCGTTGCCAAACTTTGAATTCCAGCTACTACGTTTATGAATGTATTCCATTTTGAACAACTGGCTAGTCTTTCAAGTATGTCATCTTGACACTTGGCAGCAGTGCTCAATGTTTGTAACAACTTTTACTTCTGGATAACCCATAGACAATTCTGTGTAGCCTTTACTGGACCTGATTTCCTTTTCCCGACCTGTGAACCAATTAGAATTTTTCAATTCTGTTACATTCAGGCCTCTTGAAGCATGATCTGCTGGGTTATGCTTTGTGTCAATGTGATGCCAATGTTCTGGATTTGTTAATTCCCAAATTTTCTGAACTCTGTCGGTGACAAAGATATGGAATCTTTGAGCTTTGTTGTTTATGTATTCCTAGGACAACTTGTCAGTCTGTCCAAAAATATTCTTCATCTATTTTCAATTCCAATTCTTTTCTCAGAAACGTGCTTACTGATGATAAAACTACGGCTGCTGTCAGTTCAAGTCTTGGTATTGTCTGAATACTGGTATGTGCAACTCTGGCCTTCCCCATAACCAGGGCACAGTGTATCTTTTCTTCTCCTATTACTCTGATGTAGGAGCACTGACCATAACTACTGGTATCTGAAAAATGATGAAGTTCTATTTTCTTGTACTTTCCGAAATCATGAGGTACAAAACATCTGGGTATCCGAACTTCTCTCAAGTTTTGCAAGTCTCTTATCCAATTCTCCCACCTTGGCCTCAAATTTTCAGGTATGGGCTCATCCCATCCCAACTTCTGTCTGCATAATTCTTACAGTATTTCTTTTGCTCTGAGGATTACTGGGGCCAAGAATCCCAATGGATCAAATATAGAAGCCACTGCGGAAAGAATGGTTTGTCTAGTTGCAACTTTCTCTTCAATAGATACTTCAAAGAAGAACTTGTCGTTCTCTACATTCCATCCCAATCCAAGTATGTTCTGAACTGGAAGATGATCATAATTAAAGGGCTTCAGCTGGAGGATGAGAGCGCTCGCTGGCCCTGTCAATCAAGTGGAGGAGGGGGGTGTTTTTTCAGACAGAGGATGCGGCGGCTACTAGCAAGTCCGCCCAACTTGCTGGTAGTGAAGAAATTTACATATCACAAAAGTAAGTTTTTTACTGAAATTACTGCACAGCCCGAGGTAAGAGAGGTATATATGGAATCTGCTTACATTAGCAAATATATTAAGTCAAAAACTGAAAATTGGTGTTTGGGGGGTGACAGAAGCCCTTTAAGATCTACATTCTTCATTGTTGCTGCACGTTCAGAGTCACTGATGGATTCCACTACCTCTCTGTTGTTTGAGTTGAATTTGTGAAGGCACAGGTTTCCTCTTGCGCATAACTCTTGGCTTTCTTTCACTAGTTTGATTCCAGATTCTGTAGACTCTAGACTTATGAGACCATCATCTACATAAAAGTTTTTCTTCATAAAATTTGCTGCTGATGGGCAATCCTTTTCATTCTGATTAGCCAGGTACTTCATACCATAATTGGTGCAACCTGGTGATGATGCTGCTCCAAACAAGTATACTTTCATTCTGTATTCTGCTGGCTCTGTATCTGTATCTCAGTCCTCCCACCATAGAAACCTCAAGAAGTCTCTATCTTCATTTTTCACATGAAACTGGTGGAACATCTTTTCAACGTCACACATGACCGCTATGGGATACTTTCTGAATCTACAAAGTACTCCAGGCAGAGCGTTTGTAAGATCTGGTCCTTTTAATAGATGCAACACCATTTACTTTGCTGAGCAATCAAATACTACTCTAATCTTATCTGGTTTTTTTGAGTGGTAAACACCTTGATGTGGGATGTACCACACTTCTCCTTTAGGTTTGTTATTAACTTTCCCTGCATGTCCTTCTTCGAGGATGCCTTCCATATATTTCAAATAATCCTGCTTGAATTTGGGATCTCTTCCCATCTTTTTCTTCAAACATTTCAATCTTGCTAGGGCAAGATTTCTGTTATTTGGCAGACAAGGTCGTTCTTGATTCTGCTGAATACTTTCTTCTAGAGTATGTACGAAGTTTATGTCTTCTTGAGATACACTCTTTTCTTCAGAACTTATGTCTGCAAAGTCGGATTCAAGGATCTTAATTACTTTTGCTGGACTTACAGTTGGCAAGTCTTGGACAGATATTCGATGACGCAATCTTGTCACCTGTCTTGAGTTTGCGATCTACTATTTTCCTCCAACAACACCCCATCCTAGATCAGTTTGAACAGCATAGGGTTCACCCTTTCCTCCTGTGATTACCTTTCGTGGTACCAAGGCTTCGGGACAATCATAGCCTATCAACAGCCCAACACCAAACTCCTTCAGCGGGGACATTTCATGAGATATGACAGGTGCTCCCATTCATTGGCTGTTTCACAGGTAGGTATGCGATCTCGATCTAAAGGTATATCTTCTTTTTTATAAGCTGGAGGTAGCTCTAATGTGCAGTTTGAGTGAAGTCCTCTAACTCTCAGTCCTTTGACTGTTCACTAATGTGTATCTCCCCGTCATTGTGGTGAGTTTGAGCTTCACTGGTTCTGTAGCCACTTGTAATTTCTTGCAGATTTCTTGATCAAAGAAGGTGACGTCACTCTGGGCATCCAGTAGCGCATAGGCGTATACCTTCTTGTTCCTCCTTTTAGGATTTGAAATGCACAGTGGTACAACCATTGATGTGCCATTGCTCTCTCCATCCCTCACTCTGCAAGAGAATATCAATCCTTTCTTTCCTTACTCGGTATCTTTAGATATTGAGGATTTATCTTTCTTTGGACATTCTTCATGTAGTGGTGTAGGATGGCATCCTTTGCAAATGCTGCATGTGGCCTTTTTTTACACTCCTTAGTAACATGGCCTTTTCTTTGGCATCCGAAACACAGTTGGTTATTCAGCACAATTTTTTTCTTTTCTTCTGGGGACTTCGCCTTCAATTGTTGGCACTTATGTATGGAGTGGTTCTCTCCGCAGAACATACACTTGAAGGTAGTCTGAAGATTTGTTGGTTCTGTCTCTCTACTGATCCCAGTAGTGGCTTTAAACTTGCTCTCATAGGTATCTGGACCTTTAGCTGCTGTGTTGGTTGCAAAGCTAGATGCTCTTGCACGTCTTAGATCTCTTGCAGGCCTTTCATCTAAGGATTTTAAGACGTAACATGATGTTACTGGATTACATGCTATCCGTGCTTACTCATTGACGAACTCAGAGAACTTTATCAAACTTGGGAAATTCTTGCCTAGATCTAACTGTTCAGTCACATAGCGATTCCATCTAGAAGCTACTTCTTCAGGTAGCTTATTTAGAATCCTGTGGTTTTCTAGATAATCGTTCAGTACTTTTAGTCCTCGTACATGTAGGATGGTATTGCTGCATGCTTGCAGGAAGTCACCATACTTTTGGAGTTTGAAGTGTTCTTTAGGACCTATTTTAGGCCAGTTTTTCAGTTTCTCTCTAAAAGCTCTTTGTACTAAGAAAGGATGACCATATCTTGCATGCAACTTTTCCCAAGCTTGTTTGTAGGCTTCTTCGTCTTTTCTATAGAAGTTACCTTCAAGAACTTCCTTTGCTTCACCACCAACATATCTCTAAAGGCAGAATAAGGAGAAAAAACAAAAAGACACAGCGCCTCATGTGTGGTACCGCCTTATAGGAGATATACAGTTATGGTGCGTAATTCGCTTACCGGATTATGTTGTGAACAGTCACAACAGCTGGATGTGCCTTAGCTGGTATAATTCCCCACCAGCATTGAGGGATGCCGTGCTGCTGCCTGGGTCTTTTCCTGTCCAAATGGTTCCAGGGAAATAGGTATGCAGAATTCCTTTAAAAAATCAGACCACTGTCCGGCGCTGCAGGCATGAAGATAAGTCCTTGGAGTGAATAGGATTCTTTTTATTATAGTCAACGCGTTTCAGGGGCAAAGAGCCCCCTTCATCAGGACAATATACAGAATGAACATACACTTGTGATCAGGATATTTAAAACGCTGTTTTGGCGGGTTAAAAAGGGGGAGGTACAGGGGGTGGGGTGGGCGTGCTTAGTATAATGAGCCTAATTGCCAGTGTCTCAAATGATCCGTGGCAATTATTGTTAAATGTCCAATCATTTCTGCAGCATACAAAACTAGGTAGCGCAGAGTCAAGCGCTTCACAGTCTGGTCCACTGTGATATTACATTGTTGCGATCGTACATTCAATAATACATATAATGATACTAATACATTGTATAGCTGCATGTAATGATACTTCTAGTGGTGCGTTCAGACCAGCCGCGACGCTGCTGGCCCTGCACTAGGTCAGCACCGCACTGAACATTATGCTTTCACATAGAGCTGAGGGCATATCATGCTCCCCGCTTTAGCTATGTAGCGTGCGCCTGTCGGGTATTCAGATTGTTCAAGCAGGATCTCCCGGCTTCTCCTGCATGCTGTGACCCTCAGCGCTGCCTGATCTCTCAGACCCGGACACAGATCGATATGGTATAGCGCTGATATTAATTTAGTTCTTCCATATTCATTAGTGTGGTCACTTCTGGGGACTTATCGATTCTTTATTCCCAAGGATTGGCATGATTTGAATATATGTGGTAGATGGGATATTTAAAAAAACGCCCGGCTATGGGGTACATTTATCATCCTATGTTAATCGCTTACATGCGGTATAGGAATATAGATGATACTATTTAAAACCTTTTTATGACCACCTATGGTCTTTTTAGGGGAAGTAGATAAAATCTATTTAAAGGAGTAGAGGAAACTCTTAAACAATACAGGGTCCATAGTAAGTTAAAAAATATATATATAAACGAAATTGGAAACATCTGTTGGTATTACACTCATGACTATCGCTGTAATCTCAAAGCTGTCATTATGTACCTCTAATTATAATGTAATGGATCTCTAGATCTCTAACTAATTCCTTATTTGTAGGCATAGGGGATGTAATACAATAAGGCAGGCTTGTAGTTCAATATATGGTCTGTAGGGTAATAGCTAATAGGGGAAAATTAATAATGGCAGAAATAATATTAATAATAATAGGAATAGTAATAAATAATAATTAATTAATAGATGCGTATGGATGATATATACGTGATTAGGTCTGTCTATAGGTATTGTATAGGTGTTGTGGTATATATTACCCATAATTCAATCGCTATATTATTAGTTCTCTGAGGTATTAAACAGATATGTATCTCTCTATATATACGTGCATAGAAGTACACATATGCACACAAGTCGTATATCGGTGTCTGTCTGGGCGCCTAGGCGGACTTGATACGTATTGGCCAATATATGTATGTTGTTTATCATAAGATGGTCTCATTGATTTCGTTCAAGCCTCGTGGGCTCAGTGTGTCTAATTGATACATCCAATACACTTCCCTTTTTTGTAATTTTTCAAAACGGTTAAAAGGGTTCTCCGGTATGAAATCAATTGGGGTGATTTTAATCTCATGTTTTTCTTTTTCCGGTGTGGATGCACAATGTCTGGACACCCCATGTTTCAAATACTGTTTGTGGATATTGTACCTGTGTTGGTTCACCCGGCAGTGAAGGGCTTGGGTAGTGCGGCCTACGTATTGCAGGCCGCATCTGCATTCGATGAGGTAAATGACATAGGTAGAATGGCAGGTGAGGTGATGTTTTATGGGGAATGATGTGCCATTGCAGTTGGAGGAAAGGACGTCTGTTTGTGCGTGATGATTTTGCAACATAGGCAGTTCTTGGCTCCACACCTATAGCTCCCTTTTTCTTTTTCTTCCCCTTTCCCTCTGCTTGGTTCGCCTACTTTTATTGTTTTGGTGTGTTGTTTGGGTTTGCTTGGGGCTAGTATATTTTTTATGGTTGGTGCTCATCTGTAAGTAATTTTCGGTATGGTGGGTAGGTATTTTGCTATATATGGATCTTGACGAAGAACATGCCAATGGTTTTTCAAGATTTTTTGTATCTGTCTATTGGATGTGTTGTATTGTGTAATGAACCGGACTATTTCATTAGGATCCTGTTGTTTGGTGGTGATCGATAGGCATTCCTCTTGTGTCTGTAGGCTGCTCTTTTTTATAGCGTCTTTAACTAGTTTTTTGGGGTAGCCCTTATCACGGAACCTATTCTCAAGAATTTTGGTCTGGGTTCTGAAGTCCTCATTTTTTGTACAGTTACGTCTCATCCTTTTGCATTGGCTGTAGGGTATATTCTGAAGCCACTTCTTGTGGTGGAAGCTGGAATAGTGGATGTAGCTATTGGTGTCCACTGATTTGAAATATGTTTTTGTGCTTAGGTGGTTGTTATGGCATGAGATAATGATATCCCGAAATTCTATCTCTGTTTTATTGTAATTTGGAGTGAAGGAGATTCCCCAGTTTGTGTTATTGAGGGAGTTACAGAAAACTTTCGCTGAATCTTCATTCCCATTCCAGATAATGAACAAGTCATCGATATATCTTTTGTAATACACGATCTGTTTGTGGCATGCCGGGTGGTGGGTGATGATTTTTTCTTCAAATTCACCCATAAATAGGTTTGCGAACGCCGGCGCTACTCGCGTACCCATAGCGGTTCCTTTACGCTGATGGTAGACCGTGTTGTGGTAGATGAAGTAATTGTTCTGGAGAATGAAGCGTAAGCTTTCCAGAAGAAATTCTATTTGGGCCGATGTCAGTGTGTCATCTTTTTGTAATGTTGTTTTTACGCATTCTATTCCTATGTCGTGTTCAATATTGGAATAGAGCGCCGTCACATCCATAGTGAGTAGGCCATATGTATCTTTCCACTCTATTTGTTTTAGTTCTCGGATGAGTTGGCTCGAATCATGTAGGTAGCTTGGTAATTTCTTTACGTATGGTTGTAAATATATATCCATGAACTGCGATAGGTTACTGGTGGCGCATTTCGTATTAGATACGATGGGTCTGCCGGGTGGATTTTGTATATTTTTGTGGATTTTGGGTAGGTGATAAAAATACGGGGTGCACGGTGTTTTGGGGAACAGAAAATTGCGTTCTTTTTTATTTATGTACCCTTTGTCATAAGCATTCTTCACGAGGGAATTTAGTTTCTTTGTGATTTCGGGGAATGGATCATATGAAATGGGTTCATAGTAGTTGGTATCACTAAGAATATTTTGTGCCTCTTTTTCGTAGTCATCATAATTCTGTATGACCAGTCCCCCTCCCTTATCCGCAGGTCGAATGATCAATTCTTCATTCTTTTTCAGGGCATCTAATGCTCTGCGTTCGTGGTGTGTTAGATTTCCCTTTGGTGTATAGGTTTTGTCGACACCTACCGCCACCCTGGTAATAAGAATAAATCCAATATCCCGCCACAGGAATCAGTACCTGGAGACCCCCCAAAAAACCCGGGAAAAATAAGGGAGCAGACCAATAAAACCAGAAGATATGAAGGGAACCAAAAAACTAGGTCCTTTATTAACCAGACATACACAAAGAAAACGAACACGGACATGACACAAAGAAGCTACACACACAATAGGACGACAGAGTTCGATCCACAGTTCAATAAGAACACCCATATCAATAAAACAAAGACAGACGAACCCGTAAACACCTCCAGACCGTGTCAGGAGAATTGCAACAAAATCAAGGATCCTACCCACACCCACACTGTTACCTCTAGTAACATACCAAACACTAAAACCACTGAGACAGATGATTTTCTGGAAAGATTCAAAGCCCTAAAATCGAAGTACTTCGAATACAAATCCAAGCATAACGCATCCCACCATGATACACCACACAGTACCCTCCACAACCCACCCACACCCATACCTATAACTACCATAGGATCCCCCATTAGAGGATCCCCCCCCCCTTGGTACCCTTCTTGATCTTCACAACACATCCCACGCAGGGTCCCCCCCACAGGACCCATACGACACACGCAATCTTCTGGATTACACTATCCACCTCTCCCCCACTCCCAGCTCCCAAAACTACCCATTGATTGAAATCGAAGAACATATTTCTGTCATAGATAATACTGCGTCAGGTTCCAATGCATTCGTACCCTTTCTAAACCACGCCAGACAATCGAATACACAAAGTGTCTCTTTTTTAGGGACAAGGACATACCCCCCCCCACCCCCCTGTAAAACCAAACGTACAGATCACCCAGTATTTCCCAAAGATAAAAAGAAAATTAGAACACGAGGAAAGAGAGGAGGACAACACCAAAAAAGGAAGAGTCGCATAACGATACCCGAGCCCCCCATCTCCACCAGAGGACACACTTACGGTGAAAATATTTAACCTATCCACACATACACTTACAGCACATGAAAATAACCTGCTACAAAAAGGATTGTCTTTTTGCCCCCAAAATCGAGTCGACCCCCTAGGCCTATTCATAGACATCCAGAAATTCAGGCGTAATCTAACGATAAAGAGGCATTTTGATATAGAAAAGAATAAACCACCACTCCAAAAAACAAGAGAAAAACTGGTCAGCAACAAGGATAAGAAGACCATAGGAGATAATGGAGAAATCCGACAAATAGAAACAGACAACTATAAACATATAGAGGTCAGACCCAAATCCAATTTTTTCCCACTGTATAGTCAGGGAGATTGTATCCCGACCTTTTTTGATCTTGTATCCACAGACATAAAAAAACTAGTCAGTGGAACAAAAACTGACAAAACCTATACACCGAAGGGAAATCTAACACACCACGAACGCAGAGCATTAGATGCCCTGAAAAAGAATGAAGAATTGATCATTCGACCTGCGGATAAGGGAGGGGGACTGGTCATACAGAATTATGATGACTACGAAAAAGAGGCACAAAATATTCTTAGTGATACCAACTACTATGAACCCATTTCATATGATCCATTCCCCGAAATCACAAAGAAACTAAATTCCCTCGTGAAGAATGCTTATGACAAAGGGTACATAAATAAAAAAGAACGCAATTTTCTGTTCCCCAAAACACCGTGCACCCCGTATTTTTATCACCTACCCAAAATACACAAAAATATACAAAATCCACCCGGCAGACCCATCGTATCTAATACGAAATGCGCCACCAGTAACTTATCGCAGTTCATGGATATATATTTACAACCATACGTAAAGAAATTACCAAGCTACCTACATGATTCGAGCCAACCTATCCGAGAACTAAAACAAATAGAGTGGAAAGATACATATGGCCTACTCACTATGGATGTGACGGCGCTCTATTCCAATATCGAACACGACATAGGAATAGAATGTGTAAAAACAACATTACAAAAAGATGACACACTGACATCGGCCCAAATAGAATTTCTTCTGGAAAGCTTACGCTTTATTCTCCAGAACAATTACTTCATCTACCACAACACGGTCTACCATCAGCGTAAAGGAACCGCTATGGGTACGCGAGTAGCGCCGGCGTTCGCAAACCTATTTATGGGTGAATTTGAAGAAAAAATCATCACCCACCACCCGGCATGCCACAAACAGATCGTGTATTACAAAAGATATATTGATGACTTGTTCATTATCTGGAATGGGAATGAAGATTCAGCGAAAGTCTTCTGTAACTCCCTCAATAACACAAACTGGGGAATCTCCTTCACTCCAAATTACAATAAAACAGAGATAGAATTTCTGGATATCATTATCTCATGCCATAACAACCACCTAAGCACAAAAACATATTTCAAATCAGTGGACACCAATAGCTACATCCACTATTCCAGCTTCCACCACAAGAAGTGGCTTCAGAATATACCCTACAGCCAATGCAAAAGGATGAGACGTAACTGTACAAAAAATGAGGACTTCAGAACCCAGACCAAAATTCTTGAGAATAGGTTCCGTGATAAGGGCTACCCCAAAAAACTAGTTAAAGACGCTATAAAAAAGAGCAGCCTACAGACACAAGAGGAATGCCTATCGATCACCACCAAACAACAGGATCCTAATGAAATAGTCCGGTTCATTACACAATACAATACATCCAATAGACAGATACAAAAAATCTTGAAAAACCATTGGCATATTCTTCGTCAAGATCCGTATATAGCAAAATACCTACCTACCATACCGAAAATTACTTACAGACGAGCACCAACCATAAAAAATATACTTGCCCCAAGCAAACCCAAACAACACACCCAAACAATAAAAGTAGGCGAACCAAGCAGAGGGAAAGGGGAAGAAAAAGAAAAAGGGAGTTATAGGTGTGGAGCCAAGAACTGCCTATGTTGCAAAATCATCACGCACAAACAGACGTCCTTTACCTCTAACTGCAATGGCACATCATTCCCCATAAAACATCACCTCACCTGCCATTCTACCTATGTCATTTACCTCATCGAATGCAGATGCGGCCTGCAATACGTAGGCCACACTACACAAGCCCTTCACTGCCGGGTGAACCAACACAGGTACAATATCCGCAAACAGTATTTGAAACATGGGGTGTCCAGACATTGTGCATCCACACCGGAAAAAGAAAAACATGAGATTAAAATCACCCCAATTGATTTCATACCGGAGAACCCTTTTAACCGTTTTGAAAAATTACAAAAAAGGGAAGTGTATTGGATGTATCAATTAGACACACTGAGCCCACGAGGCTTGAACGAAATCAATGAGACCATCTTATGATAAACAACATACATATATTGGCCAATACGTACCAATTCCGCCTAGGCGCCCAGACAGACACCGATATACGATTGTGTACATATGTGTACTTCTATGCACGTATATATAGAGAGATACATATCTGTTTAATACCTCAGAGAACTAATAATATAACGATTGAATTATGGGTAATATATACCACAACACCTATACAATACCTATAGACAGACCTAATCACGTATATATCATCCATACGCAGCTATTAATTAATTATTTTTTACTATTCTTATTATTATTAATATTATTTCTGCCATTATTAATTTTCCCCTATTAGCTATTACCCTACAGATCCATATATTGAACTACAAGCCTGCCTTATTGTATTACATCCCCTATGCCTACAAATAAGGAATTAGTTAGAGATCTAGAGATCCATTACATTAGAATTAGAGGTACATAATGACAGCTTTGAGATTACAGCGATAGTCATCAGTGTAATACCAACAGATGTTTCCAATTTTGTTTTATATATATATTCTTTAACTTACTATGGACCATGTATTATTTAGGAGTTTCCTCTACTCTTTTAAATAGATTTTATCTACTTCCCCTAAAAAGACCATAGGTGGTCATAAAAAGGTTTTAAATAGTATCATCTATATCCCTATACCGCGTGTAAGCGATTAACATACGATGATAAATGTACCCCATAGCCGGGCGTTTTTTTAAATATCCCATCTACCACATATATTCAAATCATGCCAATCCTTGGGAATAAAGAATCGATAAGTCCCCAGAAGTGACCACACTAATGAATATGGAAGAACTAAATTAATATCAGCGCTATACCATATCGATCTGTGTCCGGGTCTGAGAGATCAGGCAGCGCTGAGGGTCACAGCATGCAGGAGAAGCCGGGAGATCCTGCTTGAACAATCTGAATACCCGACAGGCGCACGCTACATAGCTAAAGCGGGGAGCATGATATGCCCTCAGCTCTATGTGAAAGCATAATGTTCAGTGCGGTGCTGACCTAGTGCGGGGCCAGCAGCGTCGCTGCTGGTCTGAACGCACCACTAGAAGTATCATTACATGCAGCTATACAATGTATTAGTATCAGTATATGTATTATTGAATGTACGATCGCAACAATGTAACATCACAGTGGACCAGACTGTGAAGCGCTTGACTCTGCGCTACCTAGTTTTGTATGCTGCAGAAAGGATTGGACATTTAACAATAATTGCCACGGATCATTTGAGACACTGGCAATTAGGCTCATTATACTAAGCACGCCCACCCCACCCCCTGTACCTCCCCCCTTTTAACCCGCCAAAACAGCGTTTTAAATATCCTGATCACAAGTGTATGTTCATTCTGTATATTGTCCTGATGAAGGGGGCTCTTTGCCCCTGAAACGCGTTGACTATAATAAAAAGAATCCTATTCACTCCAAGGACTTATCTTCATGCCTGCAGCACCGGACAGTGGTCTGATTTTTTAAAGAATTCTGCATAAAGGCAGAATAACTCATCTATTGGACTGAAGCAATGATGCTCAATGATCATTTCAAAACTTGCCTTTCATTCTATGAACGTCAGTATATTTCCTGAAAATACGGTGGGTTCCAGCACGGGAAGTCTAGCAAGGACTGTTTTCTGTTGTCCTGTTGGGACAATAGTTGTAACACTCTCATAAGCATTGCCACTAGGAATAGAATCATCCGGTTCTATTTTCTCACTTACTTCTGAATTAGGTGAGTCCTTTTCTTTATCTTTTCTGGTAGAGAGAGGGAGAATTAACACACCTTTTTCCTAACACTGGACTAGGCCTCTCTTTGTTTTTATGAGCAGGGATGGAAGGATAATAACTTATTTCTTCACTACATGCTGGAGATTTACTTCCATTCTCCTGGGCATATGAAGGAAAGTAGGAGTCTGTTTCTTCACTTAGTACAGATTTGAACCTATGACTACTCTGACACATACCCTCCTCATGTACTCTGAGTCTGGCTTCTATGATCTTAACTTCTTTCTGCCTTTTAAGACTTTTCATCTGTTGGCGCTGTGCCTCGATTTCAGCTTCCATTTGATGGCGCTGTGCCTCGATTTCAGCTTCCATCTGATGGCATTGTGCATCCCTTTCAGCTATCCGTTGGCGCTGCCCCTCGATGGCAGCTTCCATCCCAATTTCTGCTTTTTTGACAGCAAGTTGTTCAGCTAATTCCTTTCTTTTGGCTGAAGTATTTGAGGACTCTGATATATGGTGGCACTTCTGCTAGCGAAGGAAGTCACACTTAAGATTGTGGTTCCCCCTAAGGACCTAGCATAGTCTCTCATAAACAGCGCATTCATTCTACTTGCTTTAACTTCATCATAGTTTTCTGCAAATGATAGTTCTCTCATGAGCTTTACTAAATCTTTAGTGACCACAGTACATGTTTACATGTTCCTTACAATGTCCTGGGAAGGCGTCGTTAGCGATCGCAGGTTGACATATGCTGCCATAAGCTCTGATTCAGATTCTTCTATCGTCTCTACCATCTCACTCAAGTTCCCTTTTATACTTTCCTGTTTTAACTTTCCACGAATGCTTTTAATTTATAATTTCCACTTCTCATACATTCTGGTGAATTTTTTCCTTTGAATGCTGCTTCTTGCTCCAAATTTTCCAGTATCTTTGGGGTCGGTTTTCTGGCATGTGATGAACGTGTGATGAATGTCTTAGTTCATCTGTTTGGGCTATATTTGTTTGAGGCAAGACTAATGCTGCATCAGACTCTTCTATCTCAGACAGGTTCCCTTGCTCTTCCCCCTCTACTCTATCTATCTTTGTATCCTCTAACAGTGGCATGGTAATATTAGGTTCAGACATTTTACTTTAAATGCTATAACAATCAATACGAATGTTACGATGCCCTCGGCTGGAGACAGTAAAACCGCTGTTTCGAAGAACCCCCCCCCCCCCCCACACACAACAAATGAGACCAAGCTCTATGTTGAGGGTAAAACAGTGGACAGCCAGAGCTATGTGTTTATTGTTCTTATATACACATTAGTACCACCCACAGGGTTTTGTAAAACAACCAGTAACCACGTGCAATACACTCAGACACTCTCACACAAAATCCTCCCCTCTGTCTCTGATACAATTACCTTACACAATGGGTTAATGTAATTATCACAGGCAGGAGAATACACAGTTTTACACAATGTCTTTTGTCCTGGAGACAATTGGGAAGTAATCCAATTTATCTCCAAGGGCAGAGGCAAAACTCCATTAGCCACATGGTAGCAAAAGACAATCAAAGACATAAGAATATTTAACTGTGCAGCTATTGCATAAAACATAGACATTTCACATATCCCCAGATGGCTCCGGTCTGAGTGCATATTATTAGGTGAATCCATTGCCATGGAGCCAAATTCTTTCACATAGTCTTTGAAGGGGAAAATCAAGGGTTTCAACATGGCACCATAGTCTAAAGGAAGCAGGCGGGCAACCAGGCTTCTCCAATGCAATGTGTTAAGATTGGTCTCGTCACAACGAATATTAAGAGTCATTTCACTTTAAATGCAATACTGACAAATGCAGAAATAAGTGACTTTCACTCTAAATAACACAGCGATAAATGCAGGCAATAAATGACTATCACTTTAAATGCTTTAGAGTCCGTGTATTACAAACTGTCCTTTGTTTTTATTTGAAGTCTCTTATTTCTGAACACAAAAAAAAATTCTCTTTATGCCAAAGCCTATATGCAATGATAAGTAATAAAAGGAAAGCTCTGACCTTATTCTGAAGAGCAGAATACTGCGATCTAAAGGTTGCTGGAACAAATGTCTGTCTTAAAGGAGACTTGCCTTTTCTTGATGTGATGCGATGCTCTGCGCTGACTTGCTATGTTCTGTGCAGACTTGCGATGCTCTGTGCAGATTTGCGATGCTTTGTGATGACTTGCGATGATCTGTGATGACTTGCGATGCGCTGGCTTGGATACTCTGCTGCAGGCTTTGGGCCTAGTGGCGGAAAACTAGCTGACTGCAGTACATGGTCTCTCCGTGGATAGTGGTGCAGTCACTCTAGCTCTGGACTTTGGCCTCCCACCATGCGTCTCTTTCTCTCTCTAGGGATCGAAGGAGGGTTGGTGCTCTTTCTCTGACTATCTTGCCTTTGCCATTCTGCCACTTTAAGATTTGGCTGCAGTTTGACTAATTCACATGTTCTATGGCCTTTATGGTAGCTCCGCTGAGGTGCCTTTGCTTGCTCACTCGGGGAACAGTTGCTGCACGTCAGTATATGCTGGGGCTCCACTGCTCTAACGCGCTCTTTTCTGTGCAAGTTGAGGAGCGCTATTGCTTCGTCCTCTGAGGGTTACAGTTCCACTGTGGCAGGCACAGCACTATAAAGTGCCTTTTGCGCTGTGGCATTAGAAGAATTTTGGTGTCTCTGACTTTTAGTCTAACCAGACTGTCTATTACTCTGTAATTCCTCTAGTGCCGTTCTATGGAAACAGTAGGTTTACTGAGCACACCAAATGCTTCAAATAACTTCTTTATTAACTTCAACTTTTCTTCATATATAACACTGCCGCCTCCACAGCAGATAGTCCACGTACATAACACGTGTTGAAAAAAGTAATGATGGATATACTTCTCTCTTGAGTATCTGTACTCTCACTTTAAGTTAATTAAGCACTTTATGATCTCTCTGAGAGGTATATCTGAGGTCTAACTAATAGTTCACTTGCAGTAAGCAGTTCGCAGTGACTATCTGCAGATTGGTTGAGTATGATCTGGTATGGTTGCAATTGTAGTTTGGTTGCAATATGGAATTTGAATTTGTATGTGAACTTTGTAGTTTGCAATTGGTGGAACTGTAAGTAAATACATATATATCTAGTTCAGTATACAGTTCTAAACACAATACTAACAATATGAACATTATATAACTTGTTTTAAATACCTATATTGGCCTCTTGTTCCCATAAAACTCAGCTCTCAGTGGAGTGAATGTCTCTTCAGCTCCTGTCTCTGGTGAATAATATTTCTAGCAGCAGGAGCTGGGGGATTTCCTAGACAGGCTGTGTGTGAGGCTGGCTGTGATTGGTGAAAACTCTTGCTTTGTGAGAAGCTGGCTGTGATTGGTCTAGACTTCTGTCCAGTAACAACAGATTAACACTATGCTTCCTGTTGTTTCTGCTGTGTAACTGCTTACCTTACATTACAAAATGAATCTTAAAGGCATATTATCTTTTTCTGCTTCTGTGAACACAAAATATAACAGTAATATGACATCCAAAACATGATGTCACAGTAAATAACTCTGCATTTGTCTTTAACACATAAACATAGGAACTGTATTAAGGCTATTGGCAGGTTTAGCTGTATACACATATAAGCTATACTATCAACCTAGGACAGGTCTTAGCTGGCCAGCTACAGTATCTGCAAACAAGAAGTGTGTTTACAATACATATGCATCACAAATAATTACAACATGAATGTCCAGTTAACTGGTGCCTCCACAAAACATTTCCTCTTCCTTTGATTGCAACAATTTTAGCCTGTCATTGCAACCATGTCCTCTCTGTACACTTGCAGCATAGTACTGTTCTACTTAAAGCACCAGCTGCCAGTGCAGCTCGCTGTGAGGAGTGGGAGCAGAGGATGGGGGTGGTAGTGGTTCTGGCTTTTACAGTAAATCAGTGGCTTCTTTCACACTGTTGCTCCCTAGAGCTCTGCAGTGAAAGGACGGCGCACTCATTCTTCCCCTGGGGCACACCTGATGTTGCTGCTCCTACCTAATGTTAGTCGGGTCACTCTAGATGAGTGTTTGTATGGGTAGTGTCCAATGGCTGGTGTAACCAGGCCACATGTAGCAGAATAAACTTCTCTTTACTGAAGTGCAAAATAGCAGTTGTAGTACATCCAACAATAACAAAACACATTTCCAGATGTACACAGCGCAATTCTTCCCAGATAGCAATCTATGGATTTAGGCAAGGATGGGAGTTATGACGCTCTTTCATCTCTATCTGTCTCAAGTCTCAAGCTGCAGAATCAATGGCGGGCAATCGTACTCCTGTAATGGTGGCTGTAATGCCCACTGTGGGATACAGGGTTTTAGCGATACAACTGTTCAGGTCATGTCCAGGTTAGAAGGCTATCTTAACATCGTCCCTCACTACAGTAAAGTCTTAACAGCTTTTAGTAGCAGGATACCTTCCTGACACCAATGCTCAGCTAAGCAGACTCTAGGTTCTCTAGTTCTCTCTTTGTCTTACACCTTCTCTGCATCTTTAGATCTTGCATAGATTGGTAAGTCTCTGTAGCATTTTGGGCCTACAAAGAGGGAGCACAAGTCATACATTCCTCTCTCTTCCAAACACTCCCTATAAATGACTAGAGCTAACCTCCTACAAGAGCTAAGCCAGGATTGTTAACCCTGGCATTGCCATCTGAACATGGTTATCCTGGGTGCAACACACAGCATGACATAACAGTACATTACATGGCATAAAGAAATTAACAATTTGCAGACACCCCCTTGCTCCGGGGTACTGCAATTGCAAATAGCTGCTAAACGGTGATTCATTTACTACTCTTCTATCCTTCTTTATCTGCTTACCAAACCCCCATCTTTCTGCCTTTGTCCAGAGCTCTTACTTATGATAAAAATTGATTAGTTAGAATCAATTTACTCATCCCTAGTAGGAAGGCAACTGGAAGTCACTTAGAGCCCTTTTACATGGGCTGATGATCAGGATGACCGTTCATACAAACGCTCATTCACGGTAATTGTAAAGGTTGATCTGGTGGTTGCATCTTTTATGTGACACCTAATATCATCATTTGAGGGTAACACATCACCCATTCTAAACAGATTTTCTGCAAAAAAAAAAAAATCTTTATCAGGGGCAAGCAATAAGAGTGGTGATCATTCATTCCAATACAAAGTGGATGATTTTGTATGTAAATGGAGCTGAATGAGCTGGCAGCCCATTTAAATTCGCATTTTTTTTAGATTGCTGTCAGCTGAAACGTTGCTCTGCAGACAGCAGTCCTTCCTAGCTCCTCAACAGACGGGCATATCTGGCTTGAGTAAACATATATTCTTAATGGGGAGAGAAAAATAATCTGCAGCCAGGCTATGGCTAAGTTTCCTTTCACAAAAGCCGACAGAGTGGGCACCGTTATAGTGAGACAGTTCATTCCCCGCTCTTGGCTACATCTACATGCAGCAATAATTTACTCTGTATGGGGATGAACAATTGCTACTGCAGTGACCCAGTGGTTCGCTGCTAAAGGATTAATAATGTGATTTAGTATTAAAAGGGTTAATGTTTAAGTTCAACACTTCAAAATGTTTACTGTCATGATGATTTGTGCACTAAGAGTACCAAAAAGTGATGTATAGGTAGGATATGGTTAAAACTGTCAGTCTTTAATTGGGTTGCCAGGAGACAATCTGGTCCACGCTTGCTGCTACCATTATTGTTGATCCCCATACAGATTAATTGTTTTTTCGGTAACAGATTAAACAAATAGTTTAGGTGCTGCCTAAAAGACAAGATCACCCAACACCTTTGCTTATTTGTCAAGTAATTGGCAACACTTTTTCGGAGCGAGCGATCATAGAAAAACTTGTTTCCAAGAATTGGCCAGATCTTCAAGCTCTGTAAAAGGGTATTTATCTTACATGAAAACAAAAAGAAAGGGCATGTTGAAGCTCAGTTGCCTGATCCCCATGTTCCCCAACATCTGCCTCTGGGGAACGTCGGGAGGCACATGAAATTGTCGACACAGCCATCCAGTCAACCGAAATCAAAGGTATGGCTATAGGCTTGTACCGCTCTCTGATGTTCTCTAAACTTGATTTTGACCTGACATGTAGTGACCGGTTTCCCTGACTGCCTCTTGGAGTTAAGAAGAATATAAACTCCAGTTTTTGTCATTAGATAAGTTGTATTTAATAGGAAATGCGGCAAATCATATATGCGTGACGTTTCGGCAACAATCCAGCCTTCATCAGACGGGAACCGCTTTGGGAGCTGTTCAGATCACGGGCGCAAGTTTAGTAGATGCAGACTACGTGCTGCTGGTAGTAATAATAGCGCCTGCATCTACTATAGTAATCTGCATCTACTAAACTTGCGCCCGCGATCTGAACAGCTCCCAAAGCGGTACCAGTCTGATGAAGGCCGGATTGTGGCCGAAACGTCACGCATATATGATTTACCGCATTTCCTATTAAATGCAACTTATCTAATCGCAAAAACTGGAGTTTATATTCTTCTTGACACTACGCGGTGGGAACCCAACTTCCAGTAGCGTATCTACATAAGAGTGCCACAAAGTTTTCTCTTCAATACCTCTTGGAGTTGTCACACAGAACTGTGCTCCGCCTAAACATTGTTACATGATCCTTGGCTTGTTTCACTATGCTCCTGTCTACTCCACATTGCTCTTTTCTTTATCAGTACCACTAACCTGTCCAGGTGTTTTCTGGCTCTATCTTTTACGGATCAGCAGTTTGCAGACCGCAAAAAGACAATGCCCGTGTGCTTGAGGCATTAGCTTGAAATTATCCAGGGGAACATTGGACTAGCTTAGTTTTGAAGTTCTGGCGCCAGGTGAGGGTCCAATCAGTGAATTGTCATTTTTTGCTCAAAGTCTGCACAGATGGGTCGGAGTTACCTAGATGATCCATTATGTCATTGAATATTTATCGGCAGTGTCTTAATGTTTGTTTAATTTCGTTTTATTGATTTAGGCATCATAGGTACCAATGGGGAGCACTGGAGACACACAAGACGATTTGCTATCACCACATTAAGAAATTTTGGAATGGGAAAAAGATCAATGGAGCAAAGAGTGCAAGAAGAAGCTGAGCACCTTATCAAGGCTATAGAAGCTACACGTGGTAAGATCACCATAGGTATCTGCTCAAGGTGTTTCTCTTTCCATTACAATTAGCTTACCTGGTCCAATGGCAACTTCTCTCTATATCTAGTCATCATTGACACTCATCCATAGATTTTTCATGTGGTGAAACATTTGTAAATTAGGAAGGGGTATAAGCAAATTTTTATATGTATCAGGATGGGTATAGCTAAGAGATGGGCAACAGAAGCATGGTAAAATGGTCCATAAGTTGGCAACAAGACAGATATATGGTACCAAGGTTAAACTGAAGAGTAGTCAGTAGAGCCAATGGTCTGGTACGGTGCCTTGCAGCAATATGGTTCCTTATTCGATCCGACCAAGGACAACATCTGCATGGCGTTCTCCAAATGTTTGCGTAGGTTTCCTCTGGATACTACAGTTTCCTCCAACACTCCAAAGACATACAGAAAGGGAACTTACTGTATATTGAGCAAAATAAATAAGAAAGGAGGTGGAGCAGGGTAGAGTATGTGATACCATAGGTGTAAATTCAGGAGAGCAGTGGGTTGAGACAACAGTGATCTAGCAGAGCGAAATAGACAGTGATGCAGAAGTAAAAAAAATTATAATAAAAAAGCGGTCAATATATGAAGGTTTTGAGATATTGTATTACACTATGTCTGATAAAGATAACTTAATAGTGCTCTAAAATTATTTGTCTTTAGACATTCACAATATAAGCTTTGCCATTTCCGCCAGAATGCTAGATGATTTATAAAATGTTTGCTTTGTTTCCAGGTGAAGCATTTAACCCTCAAGCAGTTCTTGGACGTGCAGTGAACAATGTTATCAATCTAGTTGTGTTTGGCAGAAGATGGGACTATGAGGACGAGACATTCCTGAAGCTCCTAGACATCACAAATAATCTGTTTAACTTTGTCCGGGCTCCTCTAGGAGTGGTCAGTGCCATTGTTTCTTTATACCGAAAGACAAACTGAGCCTTCCAGCTTTGGCTTATAATCAAGTATAGTATGTGTTCTTATTGGTGGCCATGATGGGGTCCATTGGTAATACACAAACTGGTTATGATGTGAGTGTATCCCATCTGGCTTGAATGCTACCTATAGGCACTAGTTCAATGCCAGGTTAGGTTATATCCAGAGGCGGTGACCTCGTGGGCACTTGGGGAACCCACTCGATTTATGCACTGAACTTCTTCTTTCACTCTTTTGAATGCACTCACCCCTTTAGCCTGTTCTTTTAATGATATGCTGCCAGCCATACTGTACTTGCCAGTTGATTTTCTAAGATTGTGATGTCATTATAGGCATCCATGCAGGGGGATATGTCTAGGGGGATATGAGGTTCTTCACTACCCTGAAATTTAACTCCTCCTTTAGGTAACCAAACCTTGAATGAGCTCTTTGAAATCCTTAGACACCAGTGGGAAAGCACTTGTCCTTGACCCTTGTTGCAAGGCATTAAGATTGAGAAGTTTGGGGACTAATTAGGGACCCTTCCCCTTTCGGAAAGGGCTTATGATAGACCACATCTGAGTGAGCACCTTTTTAGTTCCACTTGAGTAAAAAAGGCACAATTTCAAAGAGAAGAATTGATTAAGGGTCCGCAAATGGGTCTGCATCCGTTCCGCAACATCGGGAACGGGTGCGGACTCATTTATTCTCTACGGGGCCAGAAGAGATGCGAAGAACACACTATGTGCTATCCGCATTTCCGGAGTGTGGCCCCGAACTTCCGGGCCACGACTCCGCAAAAAAATAGAACATGTCCTATTCTTGTCCACAATTGCGGACAAGAATAGGCAGTTCTATGGGGGATGCCGTCCGGATGTATTGCAGATCCGCAATACCCTATGGACGTGGGAATGGACCCTTAAGGGGTTTTCCAAGATTTTAATATTGTGTCATATCCTTAGATACCATACAAGTGAGTTGAAGAGAGCTGTAGTAACCAGGCACAGCCACTATAGTGTGTACAGAGAAGTGCCTAGTTCTGGTGCACTGCGACATCTGCAATAAGCTGATTTGCTGTTGCGCCAGAAGTCGGATCCCCACCAGTTGATGAGCTTTTCAAAGTACACAGTGGTGCTTAAAAATTTGGTGAACCCTTCAGAAGTCTGAAAAGTAGATAAGGATAACCAAGTCAAAAATATTACACTTGATAATTTATTGGTTGATCCAATATCACATGTCTGTGAGTGTTAAAAGTATGTGAACCTTTAGGATTGGAAGATAATTTGAATTAGAGTCTGGTGTTTTCAATCAATGGGATGACAAGCAGGAGTGAGGGAAAGAGCTATTCTATTTAAATAACAGTGATCTGTTAAAGTCTGGTCTTGAAAACATGCTTGTAAAAATGTATGAACAAAGAAGATTTCTGAGAACCTCAAAAGAAGAGTTGCTGATGCTTATCAGGCCGGAAAAGGTTACAAAACCATCGCTAGACATGGTACAGGCTCTCCTTAAAAAGACCAGCTGTGTATAGAGACGTAGTGGCAATGCTACATGGGAAAGTAATATGTAAAGTGGAAGTGGCTCCCTATGAGTCAAAGTCTGAATTTTTAACAAGCCTTGGGACTTGACAAGCGAAAATGGCCAAGCCAAATATTAGTTTGCAGACAGCCATTTCAGTGTAAAACCATCTCTAAAAAGTTTGGATATGACCAGCCCACAGTCAGAGAGATTCAAAGATCACACCAAGAGCAAGGTGTGTAATAGTCTGTGGGGTCACAAAGAAACCCAAGGTAGTGTTTTGGATCTGGTCAAGATACCAGGTAGATTTATGTACGGCTGCAAATAAGTAGAAAATCGTCTTGCACAGAGAAATCAAACTCTCACCCAATTGGAGTCAAAGCAAATCTCTACTTTATTGTATGTGTTCACACAGAATATATCCCCCCCCCCCCCCGGTGGGAGGTGACTAAATGTGGTGCGTTTTTATTGGTTACTAGGAAGCAATAGCAAGCATTCAATGGGTTAATCTTACACTTAATTTTCATCAGGCTGACTTAAGAAATCATCTAACAGCGCAGCTCCGCAGCCCCCTCATGACATGTACCTTGGGCTTTGGAATGCGCTTCTTCCCCCCTCCCATCTTCAAGATAGTGTGAAAGCTGAGTGCGCCTGGTGATACGTCCAGGAAGCAGGATTTTTCTACTAAGCAGTGGCTGAGCAGTGTATATAGAACAAGCAAGTATCTACAAACCGGATTCCAAAAAAGTTGGGACACTATACAAATCGTAAATAAATACTGAATGCAATGATGTGGAGGTGCCAACTTCTAATATTTTATTCAGAATAGAACATAAATCACGGAACAAAAGTTTAAACTGAGAAAATGTACCATTTTAAGGGAAAAATATGTTGAATCAGAATTTCATGGTGTCAACAAATCCCCAAAAAGTTGGGACAAGGCCATTTTCACCACTGTGTGGCATCTCCCCTTCTTCTTACAACACTTAACAGACGTCTGGAGACCGAGGAGACCAGTTTCTCAAGTTTAGAAATAGGAATGCTCTCCCATTCTTGTCTAATATAGGCCTCTAACTGTTCAGTCGTCTTGGGCCTTCTTTGTTGCACCTTCCTCTTTATGATGCGCCAAATGTTCTCTATAGGTGAAAGATCTGGACTGCAGACTGGCAATTTCAGTACCCGGATCCTTCTCCTACGCAGCCATGATGTTGTGATTGATGCAGAATGTGGTCTGGCATTATCTTGTTGAAAAATGCAGGGTCTTCCCTGAAAGAGATGACATCTGGATGTGAGCATATGTTGTTCTAGAACCTGAATATATTTTTCTGCATTGATGGTGCCTTTCCAGACATGCAAGCTGCCCATGCCACACGCACTCATGCGACCCCATACCATCAGAGATGCAGGCTTCTGAACTGAGCGTTGATAACAACTTGGGTTGTCCTTGTCCTCTTTGGTCCGGATGACATGGCGTCCCAGATTTCCAAAAAGAACTTCGAATCGTGACTTGTCTGACCACAGAACAGTCTTCCATTTTGCCACACTCCATTTTAAATGATCCCTGGCCCAGTGAAAACGCCTGAGCTTGTGGATCTTGCTTAGAAATGACTTCTTCTTTGCACTGTAGAGTTTCAGCTGGCAACGGCGGATGGCACGGTGGATTGTGTTCACTGACAATGGTTTCTGGAAGTATTCCTGAGCCCATTCTGTGATTTCCTTTACAGAAGCATTTCTGTTTGTGGTGCAGTGTCCTTTAAGGGCCCGGAGATCACGGGCATCCAGTATGGTTTTACAGCCTTGACCCTTACGCACAGAGTTTGTTCCAGATTCTCTGAATCTTCGGATGATGTTATGCATAGTTGATGATCATAGATGCAAAGTCTTTGCAATTTTTCGCTGGGTAACACCTTTCTGATATTGCTCCACTATCTTTCTGCGCAACATTGTGGAAATTGGTGATCCCCTACCCATCTTGGCTTCTGAGAGACACTGCCACTCTGAGAAGCTCTTTTTATATCCAATCATGTTGCCAATTGACTTAATTAGTGTTAATTGGTCTTCCAGCTCTTCGTTATGCTCAAATTTACTTTTTCCAGCCTCTTATTGCTACTTGTCCCAACTTTTTGGGGATTTGTTGACACCGTGAAATTTTGAATCAACGTATTTTTCCTTTAAAATGATACATTTACTCGGATTAAACGTTTGATCTGTCATCTACGTTCTATTACAAATAAAATATTGACATTTGCCATCTCCACATCATTGCATTCAGTTTTTATTCACGATTTGTTTAGTGTCCCAACTTTTTTGGAATCCGGTTTGTATACTGTTTCAGTAGTCCATAACAGTTCTCCCTTGGAAACTTGATTGTTGGCTATCCCTAAAGTCTAACGCATCCACTGGGCATACCCTTCGTATCCTCTTTACCTGCAGTGGTGACAACTTATCTCTAATAGTTAAGGTCCTGGTTTCAGAGCTTATGGTAGTACCCTGGGATTCATCTTACCCTATCTCTGCACAGCATCATAGCTGGGAGGGGTAACCGTATTGAATGGCGTTTCCTTTTGTTCTTCCTCATCGTAAAGAAGCATGATAGGTTGCTCATCAGTTTTCTTCATTCTTTTTGAAAGGCGGGTCACACAAGTAAGAACAAGCTTAATTACCATATATATCACCAATAGTATTAGGGCTACCTGTAATATTCCTTGGACAATTCCCATGAGCCAACCCCCAATACCTTTAAACCAGTTGGCGGGGTTAAGAAAGGAGAAGGTATCAGACCACCATGTATCTTTATCAGCTTTATGTGCGTCCAGCTATTTATCCCTTAGGTTCGCCATTTTCTCTAGACCCACCTTAACTTCCAAATTACCTTGCGGGTCTATGTAATGGCAACAAGCGAGTCCCACAACCTGGCACATACCTCCATCTTTAGCTGTAGCATAGTCTAGAACTAATTTGTGTTGGTTGGTCAACGATCAACTGGTTCTGCACGATGTTCGAGGTATTCAAAAGTCTCATCACTTCCCATATTTGATTATCTAGATAATCAGCTGTTACCACCAAATGATCCCACATCTGCACTACCACGGGATATATGAAAAGGGTACTAAGAACTTTATTGGGAATGCTCATTTCTACAACATGTGGCTTTCCGTTTGGTCTGGGTATGTTATCTTTGGCCCTACGGTACAATGTGTGTTCAGGAATAGCATTTATGTCAATTTAAGAGTGTGGTACTATAAAGGTGGCAGGAGTAAGCCTGGCAATTGTGCACAGTCCTATGACATTCTCGGATAACCATTTGTACGCTTTGTGTCCACAAACGAAGTATATGTCCTCTGGAACTGCCACTGCTGTGCTATTGAATAATTGGGTAATTAATTTGGCAAATTTTATCCCTTTCACCAGCTCATATCCTTTTAACTGACCTTCAGTGTTGTTAGCTATTGAAACCCTTGGCACATTGGCATCTGGATGTGGCAGAGGGCTCTGTAAAGGCAATTGGTGGGCGTGGGTACAGTCCTGCCTGGGTCGCACAAGGCAAGACTGGGTATGTCTTACCAGGACTGGGGTGTCCAGATTCTTCTTCGAGGGCTGACTCTTTCAACCAGGTTTCCTTTTCCATGGGAGTGGCCTGTTACTGCATTTGTTTCAGTAGGTCCCATGTGACTTCTTTTTGTTTCAGGTCTTCTTGTGCTACCATAATCTGGTCTGACTAGACTCTTTCCTCTTCCACTGCTACTTTCTTGGCTGCCTGGTCAGCTAGGGCGTTTCCTCTGGCTTCAGACGTGTCAGCTCGAGTATGGGCCTTTACCTTAATCACTGCCACTTGGGTGGGCAGGAGTACTGCTGCCATTAGAGCCGCTACTGCTGAAGCATTCTTGATTGGGGTTCCTGCGGGTGTGATGTAATCCCGGGCTTTCCATATTACTCCAAAGTCATGAACCACTCCAAAGACATATCTAGAGTTTGTGTAGATATTGGCGGCAGAGTCTTTTGCCATGAGTCAGGCTTCAGTGAGGGCAATAAGTTCAGCCACCTGTGCTGACTGGTCTGGGCTCAATTGTCTTGCACACAGCACCTCATGCACACTAGTGACGGCCATGCCTGTATGGAACTTCCCTTTGTCATCGGCATACCTTGAGTCGTCCACAAAAAGAGTCCAATGCGGGTTTGTCAGAGGAGTGTCTTGGACTGATGGTGGTGTCCCCACTTCAGCTTCCATCATTGTGATGCAATCATGATCTTGTTCCTTGTAAAGAGAGTCGGTTGAGGCCCATAGTTCACCTTACTGAAGATCCTCTTCAGCATTTAGATCAATAAAATCTTCAGAACCTCCAGTATACTCCCCCCTTGGAAGAGGAAGGAGTGCAGCAGGGTTGAGGATGTGGCATCTCTGAATGGTGACATTATCTGGCAGGAGCAGACTACACTGGAGCTGGAGGTGGTGCTGTGCAATGACGTGTTTAGGTTCAGTCTGCTGGAGGATGGAAGAAATGTCATGGGGAGCCAGAATAGTGAGAGGGTGACCAAGCACAACATCAGATGTGATGTCCAGAAGAGAGCTGGCAGCATGGACGGCTCTGACACAGGAAGGGGCGCCTCTGGCTATGAGGTCAAGGCGCTTAGAATAGTAACCCTGGGGTCTATTGTGGCCACCATGAGTTTGAGTAAGGACTCCAGTCACATGGCCCTGGCATTCCATGATATACAGTCTGAAAGGAAGGTTGTAGTTGGGGAAGCCAAGAGCAGGAACAGATGCAATGCGGCCTTCAATGACTGAAAGGCTTCTCTGGCCTCCATTGTCATCTGGAAAGGAGTAGTAGCATTGCAGGGTATACACTCATATAGGGGCTGCATTAGGACTGAAGCATTAGGGATCCAGGGTCTGCAGTAGGAGATCCGGGAGTTGGATGTCAGAGATGGCCTTTTTCCTGGCATCAGTGAGGTGCTTGCTACCTTGAGAGATACAACAACCTAGGAAGACAACTTTGGTGAGACACATCAGCAATTTGGCTTGTGAGACTTGAAAGCCAGCAAAAGCCAAGAACTGGAGAAGTGAAACAGACATGGATTGGCAGATTTGCGGAGAAACAGCACAGAGCAGTAGGTCATCCACATATTGCAGGAGTTCCACTTCCAGGTGGTCGGACTGCCAGGGCTGCAGAACAGAGGACATAGCCTTTCTGAAGCAGGAAGGGCTGTTTTGGGCCCCTTGAGGCATAACAGTCCAGGTGTACTGTTTGCCAGCATGAGTGAAAGCAAAAAAGAATTGACAGTCCTCATGTAAGGGAATAGAAAGGAATGCATTGGCCAGATCAATGACGGTGAAAGTAGTGGCGGTGGGTGAGATGCCAGCGAGGAGGGTGTGCGGGTTGGGGACAATAGGTGTCTCAAGGGCAGTGGCCTCGTTGACAGCTCGGAGATCCTGAACCATGCGATAAATAGGAGGTTGTCACTTCTACCTCATCTTCCGGACTGGGTAAAGGGGCGAGTTACAGGGACTGGTAGTGATTTTTATTGCCCCATTCTGTAGGAGGGCCTGCACTTGGAGTGTAATAGCATCTTGTTGTGAGACAGAAAGTGGATATTACGCTTTATATGGCAGAACCTCGGGGTCCTTCAGGGTCACAGTGACTGGTGAGACATTGAGGCGTCCGATATCCTGAGGTCCATTGGCCCAGAGGGTATCGGGATGAGGTGCAAAATGGTTTGCAGCGAATCCCCTTGCTCATATATATCAGTGACCTGAAGTGTTGTTAATGTCATGAGTAGGCAAGTTTCTTCTGGGTATAGGGCTGTACCAAGGGTGACTGCCCCATCCTCTCTGAACTGTATGTTAGCTTGGATTTTCTGAAGAAGATCAGAGCCTAACAGATTGAAGGGGCATGTTTGGCTGACAACAAATTGCGACATGACTCCTGCTGGAAGGTGGAGCCGAGGGGTTTTGGTCTGGGAGAATCCAGAGGAAGTGACTGAGAGTGGCTTGGTAATGGGGTTATGCTGCACGACCCCTTCTAGTCCAGAACAGGGTAATTGAATGTAGTGAGCCAGGAAGGAGGTACCGCAGTCTCACATAAAACACTGCGGGCTGCACCGGTGTCTACAAGGAATTAGAGTTCCTTCCCTGCCACCTCGAGGGTGACTCATGGGGCGGGACCGACAGGAGGGGTGGATACTGCCATACATGGAGTGTTCCTTCCCTGCACTGCTTTGCCAGCGTCCTATTGCGATGAGGGAGGCAGAGTGTCTCCCTGTCACTGTTGATTGGTTGGCCACAGATGTCTGCTATGGCAGTTCCGTTTGATGTGTCCGGGCTTGCCACACCCATAACAGACACGAGGTGGCGGACGTTCTCCACCATCTTCTCCTGAAATTCCAGTTTTCACTCCAGTTTTCACTTTCTCTCCACTCCAGTTTTCATACTGTTGCTTTCCAAGCCCTTTGCAATTTGCTCCAAGACTTCCAGGGTCAAGGATTTCCACTCAGGACGACAGGTCAAAAGGGCTTTGTTTATCTCTGGTCGCAGACAATCGACAAATTGGTGGGCCAGGAGTCTGAGGTGTACAGGTTCATTCTGGCTCTCTGTACAAATCTCTCAACAGTTTCGGTTTTCTCCTGAGTAATGTCCTGCAATGTGGTAGATTGAGCAGCTAACTTTGCTTTTGCCCATTTGTGTAACCTCTCTATGAAGTATTCCCCAGAGTCATGATCCCGAGGGTTGAAGGTCAGACCCCTTAGGATAGGGATGGGGAAGGGATCTGTGAATAATACTCCCCTGTCTTGTTTTCCACAGTACTCTGTAGGTCTGACCATGTACATCCATATGTTTGATGTACTGGTGACAGTTTCCTGAAAAAGGGCATGGGATGGGTTTCAGGATCTGGCAGCAGGTTCACATATTTTGGTGGTCCTTGTGGTCGGGTAAAAGCCAGGGCTTTACAACTTCAAAATTGCCCCTTTCTTAAGCTTGCATATTCCTTTGTAATTCATTATTCTGTTCCTGGAGCCGAGTTGGTCTGGGCAGGCTCAAGGGTTGGGTGCCGGAGCCACTATAGTCTATTGGGGGTGGTCGCTTAGGGGTCTCTGTGTCTGAGTCTACAGGACCAACAACACTGTCTAGATTCTCTTGTTCAGGTGCTTCTGACTGTCCCCCTATCATGATCGAGGCAGGAGGTGGATTGCTAAGGGCCATAAACGTGCCATCTGGATTTATCATGGGATATAACAAAGCCACTGGGGAGACTACAGTCAGCTAGGAATAAGATGGCGCCGTAGCAGGGACTAGGAGGACATGCTTGGGGCTTACAGGGGTGTGACTATGTGGGCGTGATGCACCACAGGCAAAACACATCTCTCAGGAGGTGGGATTTTGCTGACAACATACATTACAGACCCACCCACTTCTTTTATTCTCTGCGCCATTATAGGGCGGTGGCTTCCCCAGCCCAAGATTACCAGGTTTACAAAAGTATGTGCCATTACCTTCATCAAGAGTTTGCTCTCCTCCCTTCTGTTCAAATTCCTTGCTACAGTCCAGCCACACTCGGACTCTATCCACTAACTTCTCATCTTCTAATCTACATTTCTTTTCTGTCAGCAAAGTTTGCCATGTTGTACAACACAAAGTACCACCTTTACATATACCATATCCTTTCTCTAGCTTGCTCAGACTTTTCACAAATCGTTTTCATCTCCTGTCTGCCACGTACTGCTCAGGTTAGCAGTAATCATTTGGAGCCATTTAGAGACCTCTGTATAGAGTAATCACTGAACCTGATGAAGCTTTGAGTCCCAGACAAGCACACTTCTGGGCTGCTGTGGACCATTCTCCCCCCTTCTGTGATCGAGTCAGACAACCGGGCTGCACTCCGATACAGGCAAATTGGAGAACTCTGTGTCTCTCACTCAGTAATACTTGTCAACAGAGTCTTCACAGTTTTTAAACACAGTACATCAAGACTTTAAAACACATGGGGTTCTTGCTTTAATGCCCTCGAGGACGCCCCAAGCTGACATGGCACCCCTTCCTTCAGACAGGCACAGATGTCCTACACCAAAGGACATATGGAGGTAAGATAACTCCTACCTCTTATCACAGGCTGCAGTTCCGGTGTCCGTTAGTGAAGTCCTCCTCGTCTGGTCATCCGGGTAACTAATCAGGGGGTCATGTCCTTCGATCCCCACGTTGGGCGCCAATTGTTTTGGATCTGGTCAAGATACCAGATAGATTGAAGTACTGCTTCAAATTAGTAGAAAATTGTCTTAACGTGCACAGAGAAATCAAACTCTGATGCACCCAATTGGAGTCAAAGCAAATCTCTACTTTATTGTAAGTGTTCACACAGAATATACCCCCCCCCCCCCCGGTGGGGGGGTGACTAAATGTAGTGCATATTTATTGGTTACTGGGAAGCAATAGCAAGCATTCAATGGGTTAATTTTACACTTTTTTTTCATCCGGCTGACTTAAGGAATCATCTAACAGCGCAGCCCCCTCATGACATGTACCTTGGGCTTTGGAATGCGCGCCTTCCCCCCTTCCATCTTCAAGATAGTGGGAAAGCTGTGTGCACCTGGTGATACGTCCAGGAAGCAGGATTTTTCTACTAAGCGGTGGCTGAGGAGTGTATATAGAACAAGCAAGTATTCATACTGTTTCAGTAGTCCATAACAGTAGCCTCTAAGGAACTAAGTTCCTTTCTCACATGAGCTAATATTAATGTTCATGAGTCCACTATCAGGAGGACACTGAACAAAATTGGTGGGCATGGCTAGATAGCAAAAAAAAAATGCCACTTCTCTCTAAAAAGAACCTTGTTGCCCTTCAGTTTACTAAAGATCTCCTGGACAATCCAGAAGGCAACTGGAATAACGTTTTGTGGAAACCTTTGATTTAAGCGAGAAGCGTTATGTTTAGAGAAGGAAACACTGCATTCCAGCATAAAAAAACTCATCCCATATGTGAAAGATGGTGGTGGTAGTATCATGGCTTAGGCCTGATTTGCTGCATCTGGGCCCGGATGGCTTGAAATCATTGATGGAACAATGAATTCTAAATTCTAATTACCAGCAAATTTTAAAGGAAAATATTAGGACATCATTCCATTGGCTGAAACTCTACTAAAGAAGTACAAAGTTAAAGTTCTGGAATTGCCAAGTCAAAGTTCTGACCTTAATCTAATAGAAATGTTATGGTTGGTCCTGAAGCGAGCAGTTCATGGAGGAAACCACCAACATAGCAGAGCTGACACCTGGCACTCCTGCCAATCAGCTGGTTGATGAGAAGACCGTGATCCGCGCAAGAGCAGCTTTCACTTCATTGTTTACCTGCTCGCTGTCAACAGTCCTAGTATAGGAAAGACCCGTCCCATTCAAGTGAATTGGATGACTTGTAATTACACTTGCTCACCACTGCGATTTTGATGGTGAGGTAAACAACGAAGGGACAGCTGCGCCATTACGGAGCTCGGCCTTCTCTTCAACCAGCTGATTGGTGGGGGTGCTGGGTTTCGGACCCCTGCCAATCTGATATTAATTACCTATTTTGAGGATAGTCCAACCGATAAAAAAAGAGATGGTGGAGAACGCACGTCCTGTTCTTAATGCTTTTATTCCAGATGCAAAGTTTTGGCTAAAGAGCCTTATGCTTGAGAAAGGTTCTTTAGCCAAAACATTGCATCTGGAATAAAAACACCAAGAAAAGGACGTGCTGTCTCCACCATGTCTTTTTTATCGTTTGGATTATCCATGTACTACGGGAAAGCTTACGACTTTCTCAGGAGATTTGCACCCACCACTCGCTACCAGGTGTGCTGTTCAACCCTTCCTTATTTTTTGCTATTCTGAGAATAGGTCATCAATATTAAAATCCTGGAAACCCCCTTTAATTAGTCCAGTACATCGGCTTGGAGGAATTTTAGAATTTCCTCCATTCAAAACAACTTCAGCCCTACTATGTTGGTGGTTTTCTCCATGAACTGCTCTGATTAAGGTCAGGACTTTAACTTGGCCATTCCAGAAATGTTCTTCTACTTCAGCCTTCCCTTCATTGTTTAACTGCTCACCATCAACCAGCTGATTGGGGGGGGGGGTTGCCAGGAGTGAGAGTCCATTTTTTTACCATGGATGCATGCTCTATTTTTTCCGTGTACACGTATGCATCACGTACATTATAGTCTATGGGTCCATGAAAACCACGGATGCTATCCGTGTTGCATCCTTGTTTCACAGATCATTAACTAGACATTCTTTGAAAATTATTTTTTAGCTGTTGAGTGTTAGTGAAACACGGATGCAACACCAACACGAACAGCAAAAAACGGACCCACGGACCCAACACGGATCTGTCACAGGAGAAAACACGTAACATGATCCGTGTTACCACTGATCCAAAACTGACATGGACGTCTGCATGAGGCATTACAGGGATCTTTCCCACTGCAGTCCATTGGGTGCATATACTATTGTAGCTCATCACTAATTATTTCAATAGGGCTGAGCAACAGTACCAGACGCAGCCCATGGAAGCAGTGGTGCTGTTTATAGAAGAAAGTATTTATGTGTCCTTGAAACCCAGCTCCTAGGCTAATTATTCAGAGCCTTATGCTATATGTAGTCCAAGGAAGTCAAATATTTGGGAAGACCTAAGCCAGGAAATGACTAGGAGTGCCATGGCAATGCATCAGGACACTCAAGGAGTAGAAATATATTAGGGAACATAATAACATTTAGACAGAAAAGACAGGACATTCGCAAACGGAGGCTGTCTGTGTCAAAATGGAAGAGTTCTCTTTAACAACAATGCAGACCTGCAATTTATTGAAATCAAAGAGGAGGACACTCACCAATTAAAGAAAAGGTTAATTCTCCCAAGGTGATGAGGCTTCTTTACCATAAAAGCAGTAAATATAGGCATAAAGAAAGCATGTACAAATGTTAGAATCCTCTACGTCTTGAGGAAAGAAGGTTTCGTCATAATCAGGGATTCTTTACTCTAACAGTAGTGAGACTATGGGACTATCTGTCAGAGGACTAGAGCAGGAGTACTTAACTAGGAGACCATGGTCCAAATCCAGACCACGGTAGCCAGTTGTTCGGACCCCAACATGCCCTGCTCCCAACAGTTGAATATAATGGTGAAGCAGGGAGTAGTTGGCTCATTGCTTGACCGTTCCTCTGCTGCTGGCGGTTCAGCTCTGGCAGGTGAGATGGGATGATGTCACCAAGCCTGACACAAATATGTGACAATAATCACCACTTGGCACCAGGAAAGAATTTTAATTATTTTATTTTATTTCTTAGGGTAGACTGACACTTTCCTAATGGTCATTTTACATAGGACGATGCAACAGGCAATTATCGCAAGCAAACCAAAAGTTCTGATAATTGTTTGATCATCAGCAGATGTGAGAGCTGCATGTACATGCAGCAATTATCTCCTCTGTATGGGGATACGTGATCACTACTGTGATTGCTCATCCCTATAGAGAATCATTGTTTGCTGCCAGCACATTCCTGATGATATGATGCTCAGAATTGATGATTTTATTTGCTGCATAAAGGATGTGATCACCAGATGAATGAGCCCCTGTTCGTTTATTGGGTGATGAGTGGTAAATTAACGAGATCAATTATCAGGAACAAGCATTTATAGGGCAGCTTGCACTGATAACTGTTCAGATCTTCAGCCAATGTAAAAGGGTCTTTTCTCTCTTTTTCCATTTACAACAAGTGCATGCTTGGTTAAAGAGGTTGTGTCATGCAAGTGGCATTTGTGATGTAGAGGAAGTTATTACAAGGCACTTACTAATGTATTATACACTGCTCATTTCTCTGGTTACGACCACCCTGCAATCAATCAGTGGGGGTCGTGTTCGCACACTATAGGAAAAAGCGCCGGCCTGTCTGGTGATTGGGACTGTGGAAGCACACATAGGCTGCTACTTTTTCCTGTAGTGTGCAAGCACGGCCACTGCTGATGGATTGCAGGGTGGCCATAACCATGGAAATGAGCAGTGTATAATGTGATGGGAAAATTAATCTAGCTAGCAAAGGAAGCCGTATAGATAATAACAATACATTAGTAAGTGGCTTGTATTAACATTCTCTACATAATAAATGCTATTTGCTGAAGCGAGATAGCACCTTTAAGCCACACATGCATGTGCATAAGATAATTGGGATAGATAGCCATATCCAGCAGAGCAGGAGCCACTTTACCACTGCCTCTCTATGTTATAGCTCATAAGGGGTTTCTAGAGCTGGGGGACCCCCCTCTAGGAGGTCCTAATATGACATATGAACAGGGGTTGTCTTCATGAGAGCTATTGATTAGAGCAGTGTTTCCCAACCAGTGTGCCTCCAGCTGTTGCAAAACTACAACTCCCAGCATGCCTGGACAGCCTTTGGCTGTGCGGGCATGCTGGGAGTTGTAGTTTTGCAACAGCTGGAGGCACACTGGTTGGGAAACACTGGATTAGAGAACCATAAACCCAATGTGTCATGATAAATCTTTACACATCTCCATTCCCCAGGCCTATGTAGCATTTGAAAGGATAATGAAGCATCTGCCTGGCAGTCATCAGAAGATCTTTCAAGACTGCGAAGACATGAAATCTTTCATCAGGGAGCAAATAGAATCTCACAAGAAGACACTGAATCCGGATGCGCCCCGAGATTTCATAGACTGCTTCCTCATAAAGGCAAACAAGGTAACAGAATATGTGAAATACATAGAAACCCATTTGTAGTGTTAGAGGGGTTGTCCACAATTCAAATAAAGGGTCTATCACTTTTCCAGACTTGTCTTATGGCTTTGAATAGGGATTAGTTGCAATTCTAGCCAACAGTATACAGGTGAAACTCGAAAAATTAGAATATCGTGCACAGATCATTTATTTCAGTAATACAACTTAAAACGTGAAACTAACATATGAGATAGACTCATTACATGCAAAGCGAGATATTTCAAGCCTTTATTTGTTATAATTTGGATGATTATGGCTTACAGCTTATGAAACTCCAAAGTCACAATTTTGAGGTATCCTTTGCTCAGGGGGTATGGATTAATTAGCTGACTGGAGTCTGACACTTTGAGCCCAGAATACTGAACCTTTTCACAAAATTCTAATTTTAAGCTGCATTAATGCAATTCCTTTTCATTTGCATTACTGAAATAAATGGTCTTTTGCACGATATTCTAATTTTTCGAGTTTCACCTGTATGTACGATGCTGCACAGTTTCTGGGGGGAAAAAGTTAATATTTTTTTCTAATTCTGGACAGCCCCCTTAAACTGGTTTTGTGCACAGATTTATGACCAATCAGACTGAGCTTACCTTATGGAAAACCAACATTCGTATGAATGCTCCTTCATGATAACAGGCCCATGTAAAGGTGCAGTCGATCACCCGACAATCAAGTAGAATACATGTTTGTCTGATGATTGCACCTCTCGTGTGCCACCTAAAATTGCCGTTTGTTTTCAGCACATAGTCCCGTGTCTCACTAACAATATACAAGGTGAATGGGGCAAACAATAGTAATAGCAATTATTTTTCCCCTATTTATTCTGAAAGACCCATTAAACAAGCATATAACAGTCTCCGTTATGATCAGTGCAGGCATGGTGTGTATCAACTATCACTGTCTTTACAGATATTGCTAACTTGTCTAATTGACCCCTGAAAAACACGTAGGGTGAGTTTAGTGTAGTCAGGCAATGTACAAATGGTGAGATAGCAGGAACAGTAGACTTCAGCGGCAGTCCCTCCTCACCTGAGAGGCTCAGGTCACTGGATATATGGCAGGATGTTTTAGTGCAGTGTTTGCTACATTGTGTGTACTTTGTATCAATCCTGTTCCAGTGTTATTATACACAGTTAAAGTACAAAGTATCAGTCTTTTAAAAGTTTTTATCTAAAATTTTAAAGAGGACCTTTCACCACTCCTGATATGTAGTGTTGGGCGCAAATTTTAATTGCGAATATCGCCATTTCGAGAATTCGCAAAGATTTAGAATATAGTGCCATATATTCGTATTTGCAAACATTCTAGATTTTTTTTCATCTGAACTAGGGATGAGCGAACTCGAACTGTATAGTTCGGGTTCGTACCGAATTTTGGGGTGTCCGTGACACGGACCCGAACCCGGACATTTTCGTAAAAGTCCGGGTTCGGGTTCGGTGTTTGTCGCTTTCTTGGCGCTTTTGTGATGCTTTCTTGGCGCTTTTTGAAAGGCTGCAAAGCAGCCAATCAACAAGCGTCATACTACTTGCCCCAAGAGGCCGTCACAGCCATGCCTACTATTGGCATGGCTGTGATTGGCCAGAGCACCATGTGACCCAGCCTCTATTTAAGCTGGAGTCACATAGCGCCGCCCGTCACTCTGCTCTGATCAGCATAGGGATAGGTTGCGGCTGTGACAGTAAGGCGAGATTAGGCAGATTAACTCCTCCAAAGGACTTGATTAATTGATCGATCTGCAGCTGTGGATCATTGAGCTGCTGATACTCAATTGCTCACTGTTTTTAGGCTGCCCAGACCGTTTGTCAGTCACTTTTTTCTGGGGTGATCGGCAGCCATTTTGTGTCTTGTGGTGCGCCAGCACAAGCTGCGACCAAGTGCATTTAACCCTCAATGGTGTGGTTGTTTTTTGGATAAAGCCTACATCAGGGTGAAGCTGTCACACCAAGTGCATTTAACCAGCAATAGTCTGTTTATTTTTTGGCCATATACTACATCAGGGGCAAGCTGCGCCTGTCACCAAGTGCATTTAACCCTCAATGGTGTGGTTGTTTTTTGGCTAAAGCCTACATCAGGGTGAAGTTGTCACACCAAGTGCATTTAACCAGCAATAGTCTGTTTATTTTTTGGCCATATACTACATCAGGGGCAAGCTGCGCCTGTCACCAAGTGCATTTAACCCTCAGTAGTGTGGTTGGTCAAGCTGTCACACCAAGTGCATTTAACCAGCAATAGTCTGTTCATTTTTTGGCCATATACTACATCAGGGGCAAGCTGCGCCTGTCACCAAGTGCATTTAACCCTCAATGGTGTGGTTGTTTTTTGGCTAAAGCCTACATCAGGGTGAAGCTGTCACACCAAGTGCATTTAACCAGCAATAGTCTGTTTATTTTTTGGCCATATACTACATCAGGGGCAAGCTGTCACAAAGTGCATTTAACCCTCAATGGTGTGGTTGTTTTTTGGCTAAAGCCTACATCAGGGTGAAGCTGTCACACCAAGTGCATTTAACCAGCAATAGTCTGTTCATTTTTTGGCCATATACTACATCAGGGGCAAGCTGCGCCCGTCACCAAGTGCATTTAACCCTCAGTAGTGTGGTTGGTCAAGCTGTCACACAAAGTGCATTTAACCAGCAATAGTCTGTTCATTTTTTGGCCATATACTACATCAGGGGCAAGCTGCGCCCGTCACCAAGTGCATTTAACCCTCAGTAGTGTGGTTGGTCAAGCTGTCACACCAAGTGCATTTAACCAGCAATAGTCTGTTCATTTTTTGGCCATATACTACATCAGGGGCAAGCTGCGCCCGTCACCAAGTGCATTTAACCCTCAGTAGTGTGGTTGGTCAAGCTGTCACACCAAGTGCATTTAACCAGCAATAGTCTGTTCATTTTTTGGCCATATACTAAATCAGGGGCAAGCTGCGCCTGTCACCAAGTGCATTTAACCCTCAGTAGTGTGGTTGGTCAAGCTGTCACACCAAGTGCATTTAACCAGCAATAGTGTGGTTATTTTTTGGCCATATCCCAGTCTAATTCTGTCAGTAAATCCATACCGGTCACCCAGCGCCTAAATACTAGGCCTCAAATTTATATCCCGCTAAATCTGTCGTTACCGCTGTACTGTTCTGGCTGGGCAAGTTATTTAGTGTCCGTCAAAGCACATTTTTTGTTCTGGGTTGAAATACAATTCCCAATTTAGCAATTTCATAATTTAGTGGTTTCTGCTATATCAGAGCTATTTAAAATCTATCCCTAAAAGGGTATATAATATTCAAGGTGCACATAGGGTCATTCAGAATAACTTCACACACACGCTACTGTGCATTCCCAATTTTAATTCTGTCAGTAAATCCATACCGGTCACCCAGCGCCTAAATACTAGGCCTCAAATTTATATCCCGCTAAATCTGTCGTTACCGCTGTACTGTTCTGGCTGGGCAAGTTATTTAGTGTCCGTCAAAGAACATTTTTGGTTCTGGGTTGAAATACAATTCCCAATTTAGCAATTTCATAATTTAGTGGTTTCTGCTATATCAGAGCTATTTGAAATCTATCCCTAAAAGGGTATATAATATTCAAGGTGCACATTGGGGTCATTCAGAATAACTACACACACGCTACTGTGCATTTCCAAGTCTAATTCTGTCAGTAAATCCATACCGGTCACCCAGCGCCTAAATACTAGGCCTCAAATTTATATTCAGCTGAATTTGAATACAATACATTGGGCCAAATAATATTTTTGTTGTTGTGGTGAACGATAATGAGGAAAACATCTAGTAAGGGACGCGGACGTGGACATGGTCGTGGTGGTGTTAGTGGACCCTCTGGTGCTGGGAGAGGACGTGGCCGTTCTGCCACATCCACACGTCCTAGTGTACCAACTACCTCAGGTCCCAGTAGCCGCCAGAATTTACAGCGATATATGGTGGGGCCCAATGCCGTTCTAAGGATGGTAAGGCCTGAGCAGGTACAGGCATTAGTCAATTGGGTGGCCGACAGTGGATCCAGCACGTTCACATTATCTCCCACCCAGTCTTCTGCAGAAAGCGCACAGATGGCGCCTGAAAACCAACCCCATCAGTCTCTCACATCACCCCCATGCATACCAGGGAAACTGTCTCAGCCTCAAGTTATGCAGCAGTCTCTTATGCTGTTTGAAGACTCCGCTGGCAGGGTTTCCCAAGGGCATCCACCTAGCCCTTCCCCAGCGGTGAAAGACATAGAATGCACTGACGCACAACCACTTATGTTTCCTGATGATGAGGACATGGGAATACCACCTCAGCATGTCTCTGATGATGACGAAACACAGGTGCCAACTGCTGCGTCTTTCTGCAGTGTGCAGACTGAACAGGAGGTCAGGGATCAAGACTGGGTGGAAGACGATGCAGGGGACGATGAGGTCCTAGACCCCACATGGAATGAAGGTCGTGCCACTGACTTTCACAGTTCGGAGGAAGAGGCAGTGGTGAGACCGAGCCAACAGCGTAGCAAAAGAGGGAGCAGTGGGCAAAAGCAGAACACCCGCCGCCAAGAGACTCCGCCTGCTACTGAACGCCGCCATCTTGGATCGAGCACCCCAAAGGCAGCTTCAAGGAGTTCCCTGGCATGGCACTTCTTCAAACAATGTGCTGACGACAAGACCCGAGTGGTTTGCACGCTGTGCCATCAGAGCCTGAAGCGAGGCATTAACGTTCTGAACCTTAGCACAACCTGCATGACCAGGCACCTGCATGCAAAGCATGAACTGCAGTGGAGTAAACACCTTAAAACCAAGGAAGTCACTCAGGCTCCCCCTGCTACCTCTTCTGCTGCTGCCGCCTCGGCCTCTTCTGCTGCTGCCGCCTCGGCCTCTTCTGCTGCTGCCGCCTCGGCCTCTTCCTCCGCCTCTGGAGGAACGTTGGCACCTGCCGCCCAGCAAACAGGGGATGTACCACCAACACCACCACCACCTCCGTCACCAAGCATCTTAACCATGTCACACGGCAGCGTTCAGCTCTCCATCTCACAAACATTTGAGAGAAAGCGTAAATTCCCACCTAGCCACCCTCGATCCCTGGCCCTGAATGCCAGCATTTCTAAACTACTGGCCTATGAAATGCTGTCATTTAGGCTGGTGGACACAGACAGCTTCAAACAGCTCATGTCGCTTGCTGTCCCACAGTATGTTGTTCCCAGCCGGCACTACTTCTCCAAGAGAGCCGTGCCTTCCCTGCACAACCAAGTATCCGATAAAATCAAGTATGCACTGCGCAACGCCATCTGTGGCAAGGTCCACCTAACCACAGATACGTGGACCAGTAAGCACGGCCAGGTACGCTATATCTCCCTAACTGCACACTGGGTAAATGTAGTGGCAGCTGGGCCCCAGGCGGAGAGCTGTTTGGCGCACGTCCTTCCGCCGCCATGGATCACAGGGCAACATTCTTTGCCTCCTGTTGCCACCTCCTCCTACTCGACTTCCTCCTCCTCTTCTTCCACCTGCTCATCTAGTCAGCCACACACCTTCACCACCAACTTCAGCACAGCCCGGGGTAAACGTCAGCAGGCCATTCTGAAACTCATATGTTTGGGGGACAGGCCCCACACCGCACAGGAGTTGTGGCAGGGTATAGAACAACAGACCGACGAGTGGTTGCTGCCGGTGAGCCTCAAGCCCGGCCTGGTGGTGTGTGATAATGGGCAAAATCTCGTTGCAGCTCTGGGACTAGCCAGTTTGACGCACATCCCTTGCTTGGCGCATGTGCTGAATTTGGTGGTGCAGAAGTTCATTCACAACTACCCCGACATGTCAGAGCTGCTGCATAAAGTGCGGGCCGTCTGTTCGCGCTTCCGGCGTTCACATCCTGCTGCTGCTCGCCTGTCTTCGCTACAGCGTAACTTCGGCCTTCCCGCTCACCGCCTCATATGCGACGTGCCCACCAGGTGGAACTCCACCTTGCACATGCTGGACAGACTGTGCGAGCAGCAGCAGGCCATAGTGGAGTTTCAGCTGCAGCACGCACGGGTCAGTCGCACTACAGAACAGCACCACTTCACCACCAATGACTGGGCCTCCATGCGAGACCTGTGTGCCCTGTTGCGCTGTTTCGAGTACTCCACCAACATGGCCAGTGGCGATGACGCCGTTATCAGCGTTACAATACCACTTCTATGTCTCCTTGAGAAAACACTTAGGGCGATGATGGAAGAGGAGGTGGCCCAGGAGGAGGAGGAGGAGGAGGAAGAGGGGTCATTTTTAGCACTTTCAGGCCAGTCTCTTCGAAGTGACTCAGAGGAAGGTTTTTGGCAACAGCAGAGGCCAGGTACAAATGTGGCCAGCCAGGGCCCACTACTGGAGGACGAGGAGGACGAGGATGAGGAGGAGGTAGAGGAGGATGAGGATGAAGCATGGTCACAGCGGGGTGGCACCCAACGCAGCTCGGGTCCATCACTGGTGCGTGGCTGGGGGGAAAAGCAGGACGATGACGATACGCCTCCCACAGAGGACAGCTTGTCCTTACCCCTGGGCAGCCTGGCACACATGAGCGACTACATGCTGCAGTGCCTGCGCAACGACAGCAGAGTTGCCCACATTTTAACGTGTGCAGACTACTGGGTTGCCACCCTGCTGGATCCAAGCTACAAAGACAATGTGCCCACCTTACTTCCTGCACTGGAGCGTGATAGGAAGATGCGCGAGTACAAGCGCACGTTGGTAGATGCGCTACTGAGAGAATTCCCAAATGTCACAGGGGAACAAGTGGAAGCCCAAGGCCAAGGCAGAGGAGGAGCAAGAGGTCGCCAAGGCAGCTGTGTCACGGCCAGCTCCTCTGAGGGCAGGGTTAGCATGGCAGAGATGTGGAAAAGTTTTGTCAACACGCCACAGCTAACTGCACCACCACCTGATACGCAACGTGTTAGCAGGAGACAACATTTCACTAACATGGTGGAACAGTACGTGTGCACACCCCTCCACGTACTGACTGATGGTTCGGCCCCATTCAACTACTGGGTCTCTAAATTGTCCACGTGGCCAGAGCTAGCCTTTTATGCCTTGGAGGTGCTGGCCTGCCCGGCGGCCAGCGTTTTGTCTGAACGTGTATTCAGCACGGCAGGGGGTGTCATTACAGACAAACGCAGTCGCCTGTCTACAGCCAATGTGGACAAGCTGACGTTCATAAAAATGAACCAGGCATGGATCCCACAGGACCTGTCCGTCCCTTGTCCAGATTAGACATTAACTACCTCCCCTTAACCATATATTATTGTACTCCAGGGCACTTCCTCATTCAATCCTATTTTTATTTTCATTTTACCATTATATTGCGAGGCTACCCAAATTTGAATGAACCTCTCCTCTGTCTGGGTGCCGGGGCCTAAATATATGCCAATGGACTGTTCCAATGTTGGGTGACGTGAAGCCTGATTCTCTGCTATGATATGAAGACTGATTCTCTGCTGACATGAAGCCAGATTGTCTGTTACGGGACCTCTCTCCTCTGCCTGGGTGCTGGGCCTAAATTTATGAAAATGGACTCTTACAGTGGTGGGTGACGTGAAGCCTGATTCTCTGCCATGATATAAAGACTGATTCTCTGCTGACATGAAGCCAGATTGTCTGTTACAGGACCTCTCTCCTCTGCCTGGGTGCTTGGCCTAAATTTATGACAATGGACTGTTGCAGTGGTGGCTGATGTGAAGCCTGATTCTCTGCTATGACATGCAGACTGATTCTCTGCTAACATGAAGCCAGATTGTCTGTTACGGGACCTCTCTCCTCTGCCTGGGTGCTGGGCCTAAATTTATGACAATGGACTGTTGCAGTGGTGGCTGACGTGAAGCCTGATTCTCTGCTATGACATGAAGACTGATTCTCTGCTGACATGAAGCCAGATTGTCTGTTACGGGACCTCTCTCCTCTGCCTGGGTGCTTGGCCTAAATTTATGAAAATGGACTCTTACAGTGGTGGGTGACGTGAAGCCTGATTCTCTGCTATGATATGAAGACTGATTCTCTGCTGACATGAAGCCAGATTGTCTGTTACTGGACCTCTCTCCTCTGCCTGGGTGCTTGGCCTAAATTTATGACAATGGACTGTTGCAGTGGTGGCTGACGTGAAGCCTGATTCTCTGCTATGTCATGCAGACTGATTCTCTGCTGACATGAAGCCAGATTGTCTGTTACGGGACCTCTCTCCTCTGCCTGGGTGCTGGGCCTAAATTTATGAAAATGGACTGTTGCAGTGGTGGCTGACGTGAAGCCTGATTCTCTGCTATGACATGCAGACTGATTCTCTGCTGACATGAAGCCAGATTGTCTGTTACGGGACCTCTCTCCTCTGCCTGGGTGCTGGGCCTAAATATATGCCAATGGACTGTTGCACTGGTGGCTGACGTGAAGCCTGATTGTCTGTTACGGGACCTCTCTCCTCTGCCTGGGTGCTGGGCCTAAATATCTGACAATGGACTGTTGCATTGGTGGCTGACGTGAAGCCTGATTCTCTGCTATGATATGAAGACTGATTCTCTGCTGACATGAAGCCAGATTGTCTGTTACGGGACCTCTCTCCTCTGCCTGGGTGCTGGGCCTAAATTTATGACAATGGACTGTTGCAGTGGTGGCTGACGTGAAGCCTGATTCTCTGCTATGACATGCAGACTGATTCTCTGCTGACATGAAGACAGATTCTCTGTTACGGGACCTCTCTCCTCTGCCTGGGTGCCGGGGCCTAAATATCTGAGAATGGACTGTTCCAGTGGTGGGTGACGTGAAGCCAGATTCTCTGCTATGGGACCTCTCTCCAATTGATTTTGGTTAATTTTTATTTATTTAATTTTTATTTTTATTCATTTCCCTATCCACATTTGTTTGCAGGGGATTTACCTACATGTTGCTGCCTTTTGCAGCCCTCTAGCCCTTTCCTGGACTGTTTTACAGCCTTTTTAGTACCGAAAAGTTCGGGTCCCCATTGACTTCAATGGGGTTCGGGTTCGGGACGAAGTTCGGATCGGGTTCGGATCCCGAACCCGAACATTTCCGGGAAGTTCGGCCGAACTTCTCGAACCCCAACATCCAGGTGTTCGCTCAACTCTAATCTGAACCCATGATCCCTGCCTGCTTCTTGCTTGTGGGCCAATGATAAGGCTGCAATGTCTTTGTCTGAGCTAAGCAACATCCCTAACAACCAATAAGAAAGTTGCCTACCCCTTACTATATAAGAACCTCCCCAGCAGCCATTTTATGCAGTCTTTTGCAGTTCTGAGAGAGAGAGAGCAGTGTCATTGCTGTGCTCTGTGCTTTACTGTGTCATTACATTAGATAGTTAGTTAGTTTATATATATAATACATATAGTTAGTGGGAGATAGTCAGTGTAGGTAGTCAGACCTGCTAAAATGTGAAGTTGCACATATTGCGCCAAAATATGCGCATCATTAATTGCCGATTTGCACAATTGCAAATATATTGGAGCACTCTATCTGCATATAAAGCTATTGTAATGTTCTGCCGTGCCAACCATTTTCTACAGTCTCAGGAAACTTCTAGCAGCTTGAATAATGTAGCAAAATACGCGCATATTACATTGCCAATTTTCGCAGTCAAGAAAATATTGTTGAATTCTCGAATTCACAAATTTATTATTCACAAATATTTGCCCAAATATTCACGGAATATCGCAAATTTGAATATTGCCCCTTCCGCTCATCATTACTGATATGCCTCTTTTAATAGCTTCATGCATTCCACATTCAATAACAATTCAGGATAATCTATTCTTATGCCTCTGTGTTGTGCCATTACTTTATTATTTCTACTAAATGTTATAAATTAATTGCTAGAAGTCTGCAGTAAGGTTATATAGGGGAGGTCACCAGTTGGGGGGTGTACCTGCATAGTCTGAAAAAAATGGCAGCACTGATTGGATAGAGTGAGTCTGTGCAGGTACACCCCCCCCCCCCCCTAACTTGTTACCACCCCTTTGTACCCTTACTGCAGACTGCTATCAATTCATTCATAACTTCTAGTTGAAATAATACAGGAATGGCACAACATACAGACATAACAATAGATGCTCTGGAATTGCCATTACATGGGAAAAGCATGAAGCTATTAAAACAGATGTGTCAGGAGTGGTGAAAGGTCCTCTTTAAAAAGGAAATGTCACCTCTTTCCAGTGTATGTAACAAATGGCAATGCATTCTAATTTAGTTTACCATCATCACAACCTTTGTTGTAGATATCACAGTTTCTGATCAGAAATGCTAATTAGCCTTCCAAGTGTCCAGCAGGGTTGATTAATGGTTGCAGGAGCCCAAGCCCGCCTCTTGCAAGTGCACAAGCCCACCTCCATGAAGAGCTCAAGCCTGCCTGTACTCAAGTTCCTAGTGCTGCCCCTTCATGTTCGTGACATTATGACCTGCACAAAACTCCGCCCACATGGTCATCGTTAGGTTTCACCAAAATCTTGCGCATGAGCAGAACAGTTGAGTTTTGTGCAGATTGTGACGTCGCAGAGGAGCGGCCGGACATGAAAGTGCAAGGGGCGGCACTGGGAACTTGGGTAGAGGAGTGCTTGGGCTCTTCATGAAGACAGGCTTGGACACTTGCAAGAGGTTGGCTTGGGCTCCTGTAACTGCGATGTCTGTAACAACAGTATAGTTGTGGTGATGATAAACTGAACTAGAATTCATTGTCATTTGTTACATACACTGGAAAGAGGGGAGATGTCATAACATTAGATAAGTGTTGGTCGAACAATCTGTCCATCAAATGTGTTTTGGGTCCTCATGACTCTTCTCTAATGGCAAATTGCATTTCAACATGGCTGATACTTTTGATTCCAGATAAATAAGTCTCTGCTAGAGGTGTCTGCCGGTGCCTTTCTCACTGTCCGTGACACATGCATGATTGGTTGAGCTGAGGATGCATGTATATGGGGAGGTCAATAGGAATAGCTGTCTATTTCATGTGTATGGCTGGCCTAAATGCAGCCTTATATCTCTCCACCAATATTTCTCCTGGCCAATTGCCATACAGAAATGCTGCAGCCATCCGCCCTACTGCAGGAGTTATATGATCTTTACATCTCCGTTGCTACTGCCATTAATAATGTAGCAATAAATTAAAGCTGGATCCATCATTGGATGGCTCCTAGACCCCTGTCAGACCCCACCGACAAGAATAGTGCTGCCAGCTGTGTTGTTCTTGCTGTTAATACTCATCAAACTGCTTACCAAGTCTCAGTGTCAGTGTGAACTAAGCCTAATTTTTTAATACCCAGGCTACAAAGGGTTTAATAAAGGACAATGTGTATTCTATCCTTAAATTCCAGGACAATGAAACAAATGGTGAAGAGTTTAACCAAGAAAATTTGGTTGTCGTAGTCTTTGAGCTTTTCACAGCTGGGACAGAGACCACATCAAATACTCTCCAGTTCAGTCTTCTGCTGATGATGCAATATCCACATGTCCAAGGTGAGAGATAGATTCTGATGAATAGGCTTTTATTAAAAAGGAGCTGTCACCTCCCCTGACATTGTCTTTATTTAGTAACTAATTGATAGCAATTAGGGAGCATCTATTCTTATGACTCTCAATGTTGTGCCATTCCTTTATTATTCCTCCTAGAAGTTATGAATAAATTGCCAACAGTTTGCAATGAAGGTTCAGATGGTCGTTACCAGTTAGGGGTGTGTCCCTGCACATTCTGATACTGGAAGTCCTAATTGGATAGTGTCAGACTGTGCAGGGACACACCCCTAACTGGTAACACCCATCTATAACTTCTAACGGGAATAATAAAGGAATGGCACAGCGTAGAGTCATTAGAATAGGTGATCCAGAATTGTTATTACATGAGGAGTGCAGTAGTTCTAAAACAGACATTTCAGGGGAGATTCCAGGTCCTTTTTAAGCATGATATATTTCTGTAGCCAAAACTAATGGTCAAATAGCCAGTCAGATTGGGTCTTATGACGGCTGGTGCTTTGACGGTTCCTATTGTCGTTTCCTGCCACCATATTGTTTATTTTCACATAGTATAAAGTTAGTAAACTAGTAGCAGAGACCCTGAATGAAGGGCCATTTATCTTTTTTGTCTATTTGATTTAATAAAAAACATCTTGATCAGCTCCAGCACAAGCCAAGGGCTGGAATCCTCATATATTTATGGGCTGCGGCTCTGGCTCTGCTGCATCAGTCTAGATCTGCTATTCCAGTTTTGCTACATCTCTTACACGTCCTCTACTCTAACTCTACAACTGCTTCCGCTCTGACATTCTACCCAATGCACAACTTCTTCAGCTACACTATACTATAGACTCTACTTCATCTACTTTTGCATCTACGGTCCAGCTTTATGATCAGCTCAACTGAATCTCCAGTTCTGCTACATCTGCAGCACTGCTACATCTGTGCTTCCTCTCTGCTGCATCAGGCCACATGCCAATTCTGTGTAAGACCTGCTCATCTGTACCAAGGACCAAGGGAATCCCCCTTCCCAGGTAATAATAATAAAGCCTTATTTTTGTAATAATTGTATTACCTCCATACTTGTTACTGAACAGCACACTATAGAAACACCAATATTACCATTAGATGGTTAATCTATAAAATGCAAATTCCAGGGAGGTACACAAACAAGGGTTAGACAATGCTGTCCCTACAGCCAGGCCCTGTGAAAACTGTACCCTTACTAGCCGCATAAGTGCCACCCCAAAAAGAACTCCTCCCCTCTCCCTGGTCTGGCCGTCCACAATCTCCTGTCTTAAACTTCATTGGAGTAGACAGAGACGTTTTTGGACCTTCTTGATATGTACTTTTCAATACTCATCTATCACAAAAACTTCTCCCTGTGCTCCCTTTTATTCCATAGATTGCCTCCTCATCCATTAGGACTCCTCCCAACAGTCATCACGCTCAAAGTTCCCTCTCACTACTTTTCATCCCCTTGTATTTATTATAAGTAGGACAGTTGGTGTCTGAATCGTTGTTCCTCTGTTGACAACTTAACAGCTGCCTCTTGCCAATAGCAACCACCAACCACTTCCGTCAGACACCAGATCAGGTGGACACCTAAGTTGTAGGGTTTGCCAAGTACCTTGACCGAAATAAGAAATGTTGGAAAGGGTGAAATGAAAGTATGTTTGGTTTGTTCTAAATTCCCAACTCTGCAGCTGATTATCTTCAAGGCAAGTCTTGGAAATTCAACCTGACCAATTCATGTTTTTTCTGATAGTAGACAACTGGATGTAATCAGGTTTCCCTATACACATATAGTAGCTGTTGAGCTGTCCGGGCTGTGCTGGGAGGGTTGTCATTTTGAAATCCCATGTGGTCAACCTGTGAGTGTGACTGAAAGCCAAGCCAATCAGGTTGCTGACTGTATCCAATCTCAGAGTTGACCTTGGCCTGCATCTGGATGTTATCTTTATTTTACCCCTGCTTGCTAACTCTACTTGTATGTCCCTGCTCATTTTGGAAGGTTTGCCACTACTGTGCCTTTCGGCCAATTTCTGTTATCTACTCTGCAGACATAACCTGTAACCCTAGAAGCTAAGTGCATCTGGCCTTGCAGCAGGCTCTGGTGAACCTAGGGGTAGCCTTAGCTTTCTACCACCTTGAGTTGTCTTGGAAAGCAGGTAGCAGGTTTTGGGGTTCACTGGCTGTGGTCTGGACAATGACCTTAGTAATCCCTAACAAAAGACCTACACATTTAACAATTCTAGCCTCCTTGCCACTTTGGGGTTAATGATATATGCTTAGGTGATGTTCCTTATGGGTTCCAGAAATGTCCTTTTTTCCCCATGAATCCAATTTCTTCTCAAACCGTTATGTTGAAGTCGTGAATATCAGCATTAGCTGAGACTAAACAGGTCTATAATTCTTGGATGTTCTTCAGTGAATTTTATAATATGTAATTTCTCAATCCTTGAAGTGACCTTGAAGCTCCTACTTCTGGTATGAATATCTACTGTTCTAAGCCAATATGCTGATAATTGCCACCAAGGGGGAAGTTGTTCTTTTATATTGCTTTTGTAATTGGATAACTTTGTTCCTTGCCCCAGCCAATTATGACAGCATGAGTACCTGTGCGTACCCTCCTCTATCTTCTTCCTAGACATTGTGCAGTGGCTGGGTTTGGGGTGGCCCCAATGCTGCGCTGGGTCCCCCAGACACCATCAAGGTGTCACCACATATTGCTGCTCTCCAGAAGGGATGTTAAGGTGTGGTGCACCCCAATGGGAAATAAGTCTAGAGATTCCGGGTCTGCAATTAACCAGTGTGTTTCTTTACTGGAGGAATTCAGGGGCAAAGCATTACAGGCGAGTCATAGGGCTGGCTTCTCCGGTCTCCTTCCTGGCAGAAGAAGGTTTGATGCTGAGGAAAGCCCTCTTTCTCTAAGAATGCTAATACTCTGGCCAAAGGCAGGAGACCCACGTTCTGTAGCTCAGTAGTTAAGGTGGATCCTTGGTCACAGGGCTGGTGACCCATGGTCTGTGGCTCAGTGTTCCCATCTCAACGTCTTCTTCTGGTAACTCATGCAGACTGGTATGAGTCTCTCCCTCCAAGCACTGGTCTCTGACTGCAGAATACTAGGGGCTCAGTCTACTCTCCTTATATATAATTTTTAGCTACACTGGAACCTTCTAGTGGGAGGGGTGGAAACTCAGCACAAACAATTACAAAGTTACCACACCTGTCTGTCATTGACTTGCATTAAAGCTTCAATGATACTCAAAGGCAATGACACAGCAGTTTTTCCAGACAAAAACAAGTTTCCAGACATAAAAATAGAGCTAAATCAGACATTCAAATTATCAGTCTGGTTTTGCTGGTAAACAGGACAGTGGAAAATTACCAGCTTCTCATTCAAAGTCCCAAACTTCTCTCAGTATTCATTAACCCTTTCCACAGAGCCTCTCAAATACAGTGCAAGTGAACAAGATATAGATATCACAACATACATATAAAATGCAGTTACACAGTATTAGGCCTCTTGCACACGACTGTATGGCTTTTTTTTTTTATCAAATCATTTTTATTGATCACTTATAATAAGCATTTTCTGTATTCTGATCAACATTTCACTATAGTGCAAAACACAATAATGAAAAATAACATAGTACATCTACAGGCGACAGACCATTGCATCAATGGACAATGCACGTAATCCAGTATAACTGCAATGGTATACAAATTACAGTTCCAAAACACGACATGGTTAAATTTTTAAAAGACACAAAACAAATCAAGTCAAAGCCTAGCCCCCCCTCCCCCCCAATGGATAAGAATAAGACAACCTCTATCTTATTTATAACACAATATGAGTATGAGAAAACCACTCATTCCATAGTTTCTAAAATTTCTGAGGACAGCCTCTCTTAACAAACACACTTTTTTCCATGACCAACATATCATTCACCTTTCTCACAAACTCCTCTATCATTGGCGGACTCCCCTGGACCCACCTCTGCGCCACCAGTTTCCTGGCCACATATAACAGCCTTCCCACCGCCACCTTAAGCAATTCACTCCCTCCAATCTCTGACACATACCCCAACACACAAACCTTAGGGTCCATTTGCAGACTCAGCGCCAATTTGTGATTAATCATGATCCGCACCTCATCCCAATATCGACCTATCACTGGACACGACCAGAGCATGTGTACCAGATCCGCTCCTTCCTCCATGCACTTCGGACACTTATCATCATTCCTAACCCCAATTTTTTTTTTTAAATACCGGTGTTTTATATACCCTGTGAATTATGAAAAGCTGTGACAACTTAGCCTGCTCATAGACACTCTGGGAACCGCCTCCAAAATATCTTCCCACCGATCCTTAGACACGGCGCCCAAATCACCCTCCCATTTCATCATCCGCGTCAGAGGGAACCCATCAAGAAACTTGTCCAGCAATAGAGTATATACCTGCGATATCAAACCTCTCTTCCCCCCCTTCGGGAGAATAAGCTTCTGTACCACATCCATTTTAGCTATATTACACCCTTTCCTCACCGTGACATCATAGGCATGCCTCAGTTGCAGAAACTGATAAAACCACACCTTGGGGACGTTAAATTCTTGCTGGATACCCTGAAAAGATTTGAATACACTACCCTCTGTCAGTTGACCTATCCTCATTACCTCATGAGATTCCCAATTCCTAAGTCCTGACAAAGACAAGAATTCTGGCAATAGATTATTATTCCATATTGGGGAAAGCTCTCCGTCTCCTCCCACATCTTTAAGCTGCTTCACCTTTGCCCATACCTTCTTCATAAGTTCAACAAGTAGGACCTTCTCTCTCCCCGCATGCATTCCTGCCCCCTCCAGTATACACATAAGGTCACGACTGCCCAACCAGTGCTGCAATATCCTGCCTGTCACATCCGACGACTGAAACTCAATCCAGCCCTTAAAGTGCTGATACTGAAAAGCCAAGAAGTAAATCCAGGCATTCGGGACCGCCAAACCACCTTCTGCCTTGGGATATTGCAGCGTCTCCAGTTTGATCCTCGCTTGGCCATATTTCCAAATGAGGTCCCTGAATATGAATAGGTTTCCTGAACCTATCTAGAGGGATCCACACAGGAGCATTATTAAGTACATATAGCAGTTGAGGCATCATTGCCATTTTTAAAAGGTTCACTCTACCCACTACAGATAGGAAGAGCCTACACCAAGTCCTTACCTTAAGTCTGAAAGTAACAAGCAAGGGGGTCAGATTTAGTTCTTCAAAATCCAGCAATCTAGGCGTTATGTACAACCCTAAATACTTAAACTTTACCACCCAGGGAATCCTACTATCAACTCGCTCAGCTGACAAGGCCTGCCCATCCACCGGCATCAGAGCAGACTTCTCCCAATTAATCTTAAGTCCAGAGAAGTACCCAAATCTATCTATCCGTGACATGGCTGCATCCAGAGATGTCCCAGTGTCGCCCAAAAGCAGGGTATCATCAGCGTACATAGCCACCTTGTTCTGTACCGCACCATATCTAAACCCCACAATATGAGGTGACAGGCGTATTAGAGCTGCAAGTGGCTCGATGGCCAGAGCAAATAATAAAGGCGACAATGGGCATCCCTGCCCCCCTAGCCAAAGTAAAGTTGTCTGACAGCCCCCCATTGGCTCTAATGTGGGCCCTAGGACTCGAATACAACACCTGCACCCACTGTATAAATCGAGCACCAAAACCCATAGCTTTCAAGACTCCCCACAAATAATTCCACTCTACACTATCAAATGCCTTAGCGGCATCAAGGGCAAGTAAGGCCCTGTCTCCACAATTATCTGCCGGGATATTCAAACTAGCATATAGTCTGCGGATGTTTATAGCAGTCGACTTCCCAGGCATAAAGCCTGTCTGATCTGAGTGTACAATAGTCAGAATCACCCTGGACAACCTGTTCGCCAGCACCTTAGCTAGGAGCTTTACATCAGCTGTTAGAAGTGAAATCGGCCTATATGAGTCTGGTAATTTGGGATCCTTCCCAGGTTTGGGAATAACTACAATTAAAGCCTCCTGCATAGAGTGTGGTAGCGAACCCGTCTCCAGTGAGTGTTCCAGCACCTTAAGCAATTCAGGGAGAAGCACCCCCTGCAATTTCTTGTAAACCTCCACAGGTAAGCCATCTGCCCCCGGAGCCTTACCATTCGCCATACCACCAAGTGCAGCCTCCAGTTCCTCGAGTGATATCGGTTCTTCCAGTCTCTCCCTATCCTCATCTGACAACACCGACAACTGCGCCCCCTCTAAAAATCAGTCAGAGCATCCCCAGAACAAGGGACAGTGGACTCATATAGTGACACATAAAACCCTTAAGTATGTCCAATATTCCTTTTGTGTCTTGCCTACTGTTCCCAGTTCTATCCCTCAGTTCCTGTATACAAGAGGATCCCCGTTGAGCCTGAGAGACGACAGACAACAGATGACCTACCTTCTCACCCTCCTCAAACGATCTTTGGCGGTAGAAACTACACTTCCGCTCTGCAGCCTGCATTAAGTGACACCTCAACTGTTCCTGAGCAACCGCCAACGCCTCACTATTAACCAGGGAAGGCAACCTGCCAAACACCCGTTCGGCCTCCGCCACTTGTAGATGCGCCTTAACATCCGCTTCTCTAGACTTGGATTTGTGCTTACTAATTTCTTTTATCAATACTCCCCTCAAAAACGCTTTCATAGCATCCCAGACCCCGTGAATTGAAGCCGTCCCGATATTAATAGTAAAGTATTCTCTGACCGCCATTGAGATCTCAGATAGATCACCCAGAACATTAAGCCAATGCGGGTTGCATTTCCACAACCTCGGTCCCTGCCTGAGCACCCCCAAGCACAAGTCAATCTGCACCAAGGAATGGTCAGACAACGACCGAGGGTGATAGACAACACCCCCAATCAGAGGCAGCATAGAGTCATTTACAAGCGCCAGATCTATGCGTGACAGTGAATGATGCGTAGTGGATCTGCGCGAATATTCGCGCCTCTTAGGGTTGCGTACTCTCCACACATCAAACAGACCAGTTTCAGTCATAATATTCCTCAAAGCAGGACTTCCTGGCTATCCACCCGATCCTTCCACCCGACATCTATCCAAAGAGTCATCCGGCGTGCAGTTGAAATCCTCCACTAGTAGCCATGGTAACCCAGGGAAGTCCGCCACAAAGGACATAATTGCACGCACCAAAGGAGAAGCAAACGGCGGGGGTACATACACTGACACTAACACCACCTGGATCCCATCAATCTTACATACAATACATACATACCTGCCCTCAGCATCCACACACTGCTGCCATTGTTCAAATCTAATACTCTTATGCACTAACACACATACACCCCTGGAATGTGAGGAATGCGTCGCATGTACCACATGTCCCACCCAGTTCTTGCTCAGCCATTGTACAGTATCACTAGTCAAATGCGTTTCCTGCAGGCAACAGATGGCAGGCTGAAAACGCCTCAAGTAGTGAAAAATACTCTGTCTTTTTCGTGCGTCAGCCATACCCCTCACATTCCAGCTCAAAACTTGAATCACCCGTGTCATAGTAAAATACATTGACATATCTGCATCTAACCCCCCCTCAAACCTTATCCATATAGAGTTCTCATCCCTAACCCAACTCCTACCCATCCCTCCCCCCCATTAGCAGAATACTACAAATGAGAACAGCTGTCCCCACCTCTTCAACTCTAAACCCACAAACCGGGCACTCTATGAGCAACTTGCCCACTAATGAACAAAAACCATCATTGATTCTATCAATACACTCTCTCAGGCAGAGAATCCTCTCCACACTTGGGAAACACATTATTGTCCCCTAACCGCCTACTCCCAACTCAGAATCTAACATGTGGTAGCATTGTAAAGTACACTTCTTAACTGGTACAACATTATAGTGACATCAAAGTGCAAACATATATGGATATTAAGCCAAACTACATATCTGCCTCCTTCAAGTGTCCAGGGCCCCATTTCTCAATTGTCGTTCGTGGACGTCCAGCCACTGAGCCGCCTCCTCTGGATCTTCAAAGAATCTAGTGGATCCCTAATGCCACCACACGTAATTTAGCTGGGAACAACATGGCATATGGAACCTGCAGCCCTCTAAGCCTCTTCTTGACATCCATAAAACGGCTCCTCCGCCGCTGCACCTCATTCGAGTAATCCGGAAAAATGGACACTTTGACCCCGTTCAGGACCATTTCTTCATTATCTCTGGACTGGCGTAAATAGTGTCCCGATCCTTAAAATGCAATATCTTCGCAAGAATAGGGCGCGGAGGTCTGCCTGGTGGCAGCGGCCGCATGGGCACTCTGTGCGCCCGCTCCACCTGCATACAGGGAGGACAGACCTTTCTCATGAAACAATTGGTACAGCCACTTCTCCACAAATTCAGTGGCATTAGCCCCCTCTGTCTTTTCCGGCATTCCTACAATTCTCAGATTGTTCCTTCTCGATCTGTTCTCTAAATCATCCGTCTTGGCATATAAGGCAGCAATGTCCCTCAAGGACGTCTTGGACACCATTTGCAAAGGCTGAACTGCATCCTCCAATGATGACACCCTCTTCTCCAACTCAGAGGTACGTTCAGATATCTTGTGCAGATCGTGTCTGATTATGGAGACATCAGACCGCAGACTGCCGACTTGTACTGTGAACACTTAAGTGTGCTATTACAACTTGCCACCGCCACCATTATGTCCTTCAGAGTGGGCTCCTCTGTAGACACGGCCCGACGGCCAGTCTCATTTGCAGGGATTACAGGAGCTAGCAGAGGCTGATCAGCCACATCCAGGCCGTCGCCATCTATGGAACCGAACCCAGAAGAGGTAAGTATATCAGTCCCTTTATCAGCGGCCCAGTCGCCCACTCCGCTATCTATACGGGCAAACTTGCTGAGCTTTGCAGCCGCACTCTGGCTCACCACCTCCTGCAGCGCCGTCACCTCACCGCCATCGGCGCCATATTGGCCCGCCTCCATCCTGTCTTGTTTAGTGGCTTTGCTCGATTTCCTTGGCATGGTCAGGCTTCCAGATTCAACACAGCAGCCCCCGGACACTTTGCTCCCACCAGGTAAGGTTATTTCAAGAAACCAGAGTGTGCTACCGACAGTTTAGAACAGGATACCAGCAGGAGCAGTGTACGGTGCGTCTCACTCCATGCGCTCACAGGCCACGCCCCCCCGACTGTATGGCTTTTTTAGTATTTTGCGGTCGCCCGGATGATGTCCGTGTACATCCCATTTTTTGCAGAACGGAACAGCTGGCCCCTGATAGAACAGTACTATGTTTGTCCGTTATGCGGACAATAATAGGACATGTTCTATCTTTGAACTGAACGGAAAAAGTAAATACGGAAACAGAAGGTATACAGAGTACCTTCCGTTTTTTTATGCGTATCCATTGAAATAAATAGTTCCGTAAACGGAACGCAAAAAACTGAACGTAAACGGGAAAAAAAAACTTTGTTTGCAAGAGGCCTTAAACAGTGCACGTTAATCCTTTCAAGTGAAATAAATTAAGAAGTGTATAACTTTGCATAGGAGAAACAGGCAAATGTCCACAAATGTCCAGACTTCAGAGTGTCCCTGCTCCAAGGCACTACAATTGTCCATAAGAACACACACATATAATATTTACCATGATATGAGCTGGGAAAAGATTATAAGCAAGGTCCAATTTGTTGCAATTTTATTTGACTTTCAGAAAAGGTGCAGAAGGAGATCGATACAATCATAGGTTCAAGCAGGATGCCTGGAATGGCTGACCAGTCCCAGATGCATTACACAAATGCTGTGGTACATGAAATAATGAGATATGTAGATATTGCTCCAATGGCTCTTGCTCATCAGGTGTCAGAGGACACATTCTTCAGAGGTTTTATGATCCCTAAGGTAAGAGACTTTACTCGTTTCAGGAAAAGTTTATACTTTCTGGCTGGGTCTACTTTTACTGCAGAGATTTCCATCTGAGATATACATCTTAATAACGATATTCCGACAAACAGGTGAAACTCGAAAAATTAGAATATCGTGCAAAAGTCCATTTATTCCAGTAATGCAATTTAAAAGAAATTGCATTAATGCAGCTTAAAATTTGAATTTTGTGAAAAGGTTCAATATTCTGGGCTCAAATTGTCACACTCTAGTCAGCTGATTAATCCATACCCCCTGAGTAAAGTCACAAAATTGTGACTTTAGGGTTTCATAAGCTATAAGCCATAATCATCCAAATTATACAAACCGGATTCCAAAAAAGTTGGGACACTATACAAAATCGTGAATAAAAACTGAATGCAATGATGTGGAGGTGCCAACTTCTAATATTTTTTTCAGAATAGAACATAAATCACGGAACAAAAGTTTAAACTGAGAAAATTACCATTTTAAGGGAAAAATATGTTCAGAATTTCTTGTCAACAAATCCCCAAAAAGTTGGGACAAGGCCATTTTCACCACTGTGTGGCATCTCCCCTTCTTCTTACAACACTCAACAGATGTCTGGGGACCGAGAAGACCAGTTTCTCAAGTTTAGAAATAGGAATGCTCTCCCATTCTTGCCTAATACAGGCCTCTAACTGTTCAATCGTCTTGGGCCTTCTTTGTTGCACCTTCCTCTTTATGATGCGCCAAATGTTCTCTATAGGTGAAAGATCTGGACTGCAGACCGGCCATTTCAGTACCCGGATCCTTCTCCTACGCAGCCATGATGTTGTGATTGATGCAGAATCTGGTTTGGCATTATCTTGTTGAAAAATGCAGGGTCTTTCCTGAAAGAGATGACGTCTGGATGGGAGCATATGTTGTTCTAGAACCTGAATATATTTTTCTGCATTGATGGTGCATTTCCAGACATGCAAGCTGCCCATGCCAGACGCACTCATGCAACCCCATACCATCAAAGATGCAGGCTTCTGAACTGAGCCTTGATAACAACTTGGGTTGTCCTTGTCCTCTTTGGTCCGGATGACATGGCGTCCCAGATTTCCAAAAAGAACTTCGAATCGTGACTCGTCTGACCACAGAACAGTCTTCCATTTTGCCACACTCCATTTTAAATGATCCCTGGCCCAGTGAAAACGCCTGAGCTTGTGGATCTTGCTTAGAAATGGCTTCTTCTTTGCACTGTAGAGTTTCAGCTGGCAACGGCGGATGGCACGGTGGATTGTGTTCACTGACAATGGTTTCTGGAAGTATTCCTGAGCCCATTCTGTGATTTCCTTTACAGTAGCATTCCTGTTTGTGGTGCAGTGTCGTTTAAGGGCCCGGAGATCACGGGCATCCAGTATGGTTTTACAGCCTTGACTCTTACGCACAGAGATTGTTCCAGATTTTCTGAATCTTCGGATGATGTTATGCACAGTTGTTGATGATAGATGTAAAGTCTTTGCAATTTTTCGCTGGGTAACACCTTTCTGATATTGCTCCACTATCTTTCTGCGCAACATTGTGGGAATTGGTGATCCTCTACCCATATTGGCTTCTGAGAGACAGTGCCACTCCGAGAAGCTCTTTTTATACCCAATCATGTTGCCAATTGACCTAATTAGTGTTAATTGGTCTTCTAGCTCTTCGTTATGCTCAAATTTACTTTTTCCAGCCTCTTATTGCTACTTGTCCCAACTTTTTGGGGATTTGTTGACACCGTGAAAATTTGAATCAACGTATTTTTCCTTTAAAATGATACATTTACTCGGATTAAACGTTTTATCTGTCATCTACGTTCTATTACAAATAAAATATTGACATTTGCCATCTCCACATCATTGCATTCAGTTTTTATTCACAATTTGTTTAGTGTCCCAACTTTTTTGGAATCCAGTTTGTAACAAATAAAGGCTTGAAATATCTCGCTTTGCCTGTAATGAGTCTATCACATATGTTAGTTTCACCTTTTAAGTTGCATTACTGAAATAAATGAACTTTGCACAATATTCTAATTTTTCGAGTTTCACCTGTATACTATGACGGGTACATTCCCTTTAATGTGTCAAATGAGGTTCAAAGGATTCATCTTTGGCCTCCTTTTGACCTGTTTTCCATTTGTTGTCAGTGTTTTTGCTGGGCAGAATAGCGATGTCTACCACGCCAAACAGTCTGGAAACAAAAAGCCAGAAACAAACAAAAATGGAGTCCAAAGATGAATACTTTGAACTCAGTTTCACATATTAAAATGAATATATCTGTCATGGTATATGTTTGAATACCGTATTTAGACATATAACCCCAATGGAAATCACTGCAAGCATTTCCTGACAGCCAGAGCTGGAGAGCGACATTTAATAAGAGCGATCACTACTTGCTTTGTTTCTATGAATATATTTTTATTGCATATGAATGTATGACACTTCTACCAGCCGATAGTTCCCTTTTGTTCAGAAACCAATACAGTCACTGAATAATCAGCTCAGAGTAAAGACTAACAGGGAGAGGGGGAGGAGGGGGATGCAGCTGCAGTTTCTCTTTCAGTGATCTGTTGAAACAGCATAAGGCCTCTTTCACACGGGCGTGTGTGCCCCGTGGTTGTGCTGCGGCCCGCAATGCACGTACACAGTCCGTGGGGCAGCCGCAGCGTATCGCGGACCCATTCACTTGAATGGGTCCGCGATCCGGCCTTTCCGCAAAAACATAGGACATGTTCTATCTTTTAGCGGAACGGAAGTACGGGACGAAACCCCGCGGAAGCACTCCGTTCCGTGCTTCCATTCCACACCATTCCGCATCTCTGGATTTGCGGACCCATTAAAGTGAATGGGTCCGCATCCGTAATGCAGAATGCCCACGGAACGGCACTCGTGTATTGTGGATCCGCAAATGCAGTCCGCAATACGGCAACGGGGAGCACACGCCCGTGTGAAAGAGGCCTAAAAGGGAGAAGGAGAAGTTGCAAGTCTAAAACTGTCTTTAGCTTATTACTTCTCCTCTGACTGTTATGTGGCGTTTGTTGTATATAATTTCATAATGTCTCAACAGGGAACCACCGTATTTCCTCTCCTTGGCTCAGTTTTAGCAGATCCAGACTGCTGGAAGACTCCTTATGATTTTAATCCAGAAAACTTCTTGGACCAGAATGGATTGTTCTGCACACATGGCGGTGGATGCCTTTCTCAGCAGGTACAGTTCTTGATAGTTGGTCTATTCATATTTTGGTCCATTTTGCACTTTTAAAGAGGCTCTCTCATGACAAACATTTCTTGGAGTGAACACAGTGATCAGACAGCACTCAAGCATTGTGGCTGGTACAGGGTGTACTGTGGCTTTTATGGGGGTATTGTAGCTGATATGGAGGCTAATGTAGCTTTTGTGGTGTCATTGTGTCTGTCTTTAGTGTAGCCTTCATGAATAGACGACATCCTCATGGGTAAAATATTTTCTTGCAGGAAAAAGGATCTGCCCCGGTGAAGGACTGGCTCGTATGGAAATCTTCCTCTTCTTCACTGCTCTGCTTCAGACGTTCACAATCAAACCAGCAAATCCGTCTGACACATATGACCTGTGGACCCTTAGAAGAGCCTTCAGAAAAAAAGGACTTTCTTATTGTTTGAGTGCCTATCCCCGCACATAACAAAGGAAGCGCACCAGGAGTAAAAAGTCAGAGCATCTCGACTTCTATTTTCTCTTTAAGAAAAGAGAAAAGAAAAATACAAGTCCAGTTGCTCTGCATTTTTACTACTCATATACCATGACCTCGATGAATGAGAATCTTCATAGATGTATGAAAGGAACATTCATACTTTCTACACAAATATGGCAGCTACAGAAATTGATATTTAGATTCACTAATGCTTTTTCTCTAATTTCTCACTTTTTTAATCACATGACTTTTGTTTTTGTTGATTTCATTATAGAACAAAATGTCGCAAGACTATAAATTCTACAAATTCAGATTCTTATTTATTTCTTTAATGAAGGGTATAATAAACTTAATAAACTGGATATCTTAAAGGGGTTATCTAGAATAGAGCTCTGTTTAAGGGCTCATGCACACGACCGTATGCCCTCCGAGACATACGGTCCTAGAGCGGCGAATATGTCCCGGAGCGGCATACATCGTGATCACAGGAGTATACTGCATCATAGATTACAATGATGCTGTGCACGTCGGACCACCCGTGGGGCTATTGTCCGGCACTCATATGATCTTATGAGTGCGGGACAATAGTTCTGCGGGCAGCTCGACGTGCACAGCATCATTGTAATCTATGATGCACTGTACTCCCGTGCGCACAATGTATGCCGCTCCCTGACATATGGCCCGCTCACTGACCGTATATCTCGGAGGGCATACAGTCGTTCGCATGAGCCCTAAGAGAACCTTTCCTTTCTCCTGAGAATTTTTGTGAGAAAGTAATTGGTTAGCCCGGTAACTCAGTGGTTAGCACTGGTACTTTCCAGCATTGGGGTCCTAGGTTTGGGGTCCTAGGTTTCCTCCGGGTACTCTTGTGTCCTCCCACACTCCAAAGACATACTAATAGGGAGCTTAGATTGTTAGCGCCATTGAAGACAGCAAGTAATGTCTGTAAAGAGCTGCACAATATATCAGAAATATATAAATGAGTGAAATAAGAACTCTGAAGCATCTTTTCTTTGAAATGTACATTATGCTGTTCCTTTGTTGTTGTTCCTGGAAATGTATGTACAAGGTGTTACTCTCATGTGCCCGTTTGCCAGAACCCTTACACCTGGCCTAAACCTAAATTACAACTTCAGCTGTATTTGTGATCCATAATGAACGTTGATGAACATAGACATGACTAGTGATGAGCGTCAGGGGCAATATTCGAATTCGTGATATTTTGCAAATATTTCGCCATATATTCGCGAATTTGTTATGTCAGTCATTATTTTCTTGATTGCATAAATCGGCAATTAAAAAAATTTGCGATAAAAATGCGTAGTACGAAAATTTGCAATCAATATTACTCCGAAAGTCAAAGATATTGCAGCCTTCTCATTGGCCCATAAGCTAGAAGCCGGGAGGGATCATGTGTACTGTTTAAAAAAATTAAATCTTGAATATTCGAAACTACAAATATATATCACTATATTCTAAATATTCTTGAATTCTCAAAGTGCCAATATTTGCGATTCGAATATTCGTGATCAACACTAGACATGACGTGAGCTCAATAAGTAGACATGGAATATTTTAAGGGTATATAGGACATACATGTCAAATTTGATTTGCAAAGCACAAGATGAAATTCGTTGCAAATCAGCAGCAATCTGCAAGACAGCTCTGCCACGGATTTGTCACATATTTTGTTGCAGATTTGCAACACATTTCACCTTGCAAACAGTCAAAAGCCACAGCGAACATTAACACATGTATTAAAAATTCAGCTCCACAGGTTAATTTACTCTGCATATTTTATTCTCGCAGGATATGGATGAACTTTCTTAACTCTTAGGATACTGGAGGTTTTTTGTTTTTGCATTTTCATTTTTCTTCCCTATCTTCCTTGAGCCATAACTTTTTTATTTTTCCGTTCACATAGCTGTATGGGGCTAATTTTAGCTGTGTGGGGGCTCATTTTTTGCGGGACAATCTATAGTTTTAATTGATACAGTACCATTTGGAGTGTGTGTGACTTTTTCATCACATTTCAATAAATTTTTTGGGGTAAGAGAAGCGATGAAAAATTGCAAATTGTCCATTTTGACCCTTTTTTCTGTTACACCATTCTCCGTAACGGAAAAAGATTTTAATATTTTAATAGTACAGGCCTTTTCAGTCAAGGTGATACCCATGATGTTTATATATTTTTTGTTATTTATATATTTATTTTTTTATTCTATTGAAAGGGGGGTAATTATTTTTTTTATTCTGAACAATCATGGACTTTTTATATCCATTAATTGTGGCCGCGGCCACGGTCAGTGAGGTGACAGGAGGGGGTCCTACCGGTGGCTGGTGTGTGCCTGGAGCCACGGGACGTGGGCCTGCCTAAAAGAGGGCCAACCCTAGGGAGAGTAGAAGAAAGGGGTGGGAACAAGGGGGGGAAACACACGGAGGAGCGAACGCGGCAATGAGGGTTGTGAGCAGGGGGTTTAAGAAGGGGACCTGGCCCCTCCCACAATTACAGGCTGCATGCAGCCTTAACTATTTGTGGCCGCGGCCACGGTCAGTGAGGTGACAGGAGGGGGTCCTAACGGTGGCTGGTGTGTGCCTGGAGCCACGGGACGTGGGCCTGCCTAAAAGAGGGCCAAAAGACACAGGGTAGGGAAGGTGCTGTTTAATGCGTGAGAAACAGATTACAAAACCAAGGAACGGAATACCTGGCGGGTTTCAGTCAGCGGATCCGGAATGTACCGGGAAAAAGCAGGCAGATCTCCACCTACCCATGTGGCGAATGACGTGCGGAGGTGTCCCGTGCTTGGAGGCTGCGGAGGCCGCCCCGATGCGGAAGGAATGACCCGATATGGTTTTGGGGTCCACCCCTAACCCAGCGACCAGGGAACGGATGTATGAGACAAACTGTGGCGTGGATAGGGGTTTCCCTTGGCACGGGAGCAACAGGAGCCTCTGGATTCGGAGAAGGCGTGGAATCAAGGAGACCTTGGAGTACCACCACTGGGCACCAGGCGTTTTCGGACTTGAAGAAGCGGATCTGTATGGGAGGACCGGTTTGCGACGTCTTGGTGGATGGAAGACTTAACACCAGATGGTCCTGATTCCAGGACAGCTGTTTTCTCTTCAGGAAGGTCGACTTCTGGGAAGAGACTGAGAATTCTCCTGGGCGCAGGAATCCGTAGAAGCTCAGGTACATCGCGGCCTTGATGACCAGGCTAACGGAAGGGCCAAAAGGGTTGCCATCTAGGGATGCAGGAAAGTTGCCTGAAAAGTTCGCCGGAGACCGGCCGACGGGAAGGACTTGAATCCTTGCTGCTTTTTTCAATACCCCTGAGAGTGGCCTTGACGGCTTGGGAAGCGAAAGCTGTGCGAACTTCGGGATTCTGTATAACCAAGAAATGTTGAGCCCCGGCCAGATACAAACGGATGGTGCTGGGTGCCAGCTTGAGATTGACATGGCAATGGGCCATGAAAGCCATGATGTATGACACGAAGGCTGTATCTTGCTGAGGATGATCTTTGGAAAATTTTTGGAACAGGTTCCAACCTGTGTTATAATTCCGGGCCGTGTTGACCGAGAGGGACCGGTGCATGAGGTCCTTGGCGGTAGCCAGCAGGGACCTCAATCCAACATCAGGTCGTAGAAACCGGGAATCCGGGCCCCGGTCTGGTCTGCTTCGGGACACACCTGAAAGAAGGTTTGAAAGTTGAACCTGGACAAGGCATCGGCCGCCGTGTTGCTGGCACCTGGGATATGGGCACAAGTGAAATGGAAATTATTGACCATGGCCAGCCAGACTAGTTTGCGCCACAAGGACATGACCCTGGCAGATTTGGCTCGGCCTTTGGAAATGATATCCACCAGGTCCTGACTGTCGGTGATGAACATTACGCTGGCATTGGCCCAGAGGTGACCCCAGACAGATGCGGCTGCCACGATGGGGTAACATTCCAGAAACGGGGATGAACTGAGGGACTGTGGGTCAGCACTGACCTGAGGAGGCCATGGCCCAGCCAACCACCGGGATCCGCAGATGGCCGCGAAACCCTGGGATGTCCGCGGCATCAGAGAACACCCTGGCGGATGACTGGGACCACGGGGACACAAACAGGCTGACCCCGTTCCAGGTGGAGAGAAAGCTGTCCCACATGCGCAAATCTGCCATGGCAGCTCTGTCCAGGTGGATGATGCTGCTGGGTTCGGAGGCCGTCGGAAGGAGTGAGAGCAGGCGGGAGATGAAGGCCCTGCCCTGGGGCATCACCCTCAAGGCAAAGTTCAGCCGGCCCAGGATGGACTGGAGCTCGACCTTGGTTACCTGGGACGAGGTGATGGCCCCTGCCACGACTTCCCGGATCTGGGACAGCTTTGCCTCTGGAAGCCTGGCCTCCATCCGGTCGGAGTCCAGGACAATGCCCAGGAAGGTGATGGACGTAACTGGCCCCGAGGTTTTCCCCTGCGAGATGGGGATGCAAAGGCCGGAAAAAAGCTCCAGGAGGGAGCGCAGCCCGGCTGGCTGACATAGCGGAGGTTCTATAAGGAGGAAGTCGTCCAGGTAGTGGATGACCGCTGGGGTGCTGCCGTGGTGGAGCAGGATCCAATGTAAGGCCTGCGCCAACTGGTCAAATAACCACGGGCTGCTTTTGGAGCCAAAGGTCAAACCGGTTGGCAAAGTAGGAACCTGCCCTCCCACTGGATACCATAAAACTGCCATAGGTGTGGGGCGATGGGCAGCAGTTTAAAAGCGTCCGCTATGTCAGCTTTGGACAGCCAGGCGCCTTTCCCAGCGCCGAGGATGAGGGCGATGGCCTCGTCAATGGAGGCATATGACATGGTAAACTCCTCAGAAGGAATCAGCGAGTTGATGCTGGGGATGACAGAACCATGGGGGGCGGAGAGGTCGTAAATTAGACGTTTTTTATTTGAGTCCTTTTTGGACACAATGCCTATGGGGCTGATCCGCCAGCGAGAGAAGGGAACTTGGCTGAAAGGGCCCAGGAGGAACCCCTTCTCCACCTCCGAGTTCAGGAGTTCCTGAACAGCGGCAGGATCTGCTCTGGCCGACTGCAGATTGTCGCACTCCCAGTTGGAATGGGGGAGCGCCACCAACCCTGTGTCGAAGCCAAAGCAGAGGCCCGTGACCAGGAAATCCGCAAAACCCGGCACCGGATGCTCCCGTAACAGGAGGGCCAGGAGGTCGATGTTGCAGTCGGCCAGTCATAGGCGCTTGGATGCCTTCTTGGGACATGTGGACCTGGGATGAGCCCTGAAGCAGATAGAGCAGATGTGCAGGGCCCTGCACCCGCTGAACAGACATGACCCGAAATTGAAATTGTTGCACACTTGACTGTTGCCAAGGTACACGATGGGTTTGCCCAGTTTATCGGTGGAGGAGGGGCTGCGGGATACCCCGGAGGGGCCTGGGATGACCCTGTCTGGCTGGGCCATAGCAGTTTGGGGACACCACTCGGTGGCATGGAATATCGACTGACACGTCGAACATGCGGGGGCCCGGAGACCGGCGAAGTGCCGGCAGAACAATTCCATGTCCAGGGTGGCCCAACTGACAGAAAACTGAAACTGGGTCAGCGCGGCGGCGGCCTTGGCTGAAAAGGAGCGATGATAGTCATAAAAAGCCGTGCCGCCGTACTTGTGCCCCAGATCAGTGACCCTGTATAGGTATGTGTCCAGCTCCTCCCGGCGAGCTGGGTAGGCGGAGCAGATCACATCCCTATACAGGCTGAAGGCCAAGACAAACTCAGGCACCGTGAGTTTGCGATTGAGGCGGCCATCTTTGGCCCGAAGGACCACCGAGATCTCCCCGCAGTCAAAGGTCTTATTATCAGCCGCATCGTGGGACGCGATCAGGATGGACGCGAGATTCACGTCCTTGCCCGCCAAGATGTCCTTCCTGATGTTGTCCGGCACGAAGTGTGCCGGAGCCACCACGGGAGCGGCAGGGGTCGTACCTGGAGCTGGTAGCTGATACAGAGGGGGATCGCTGAGAGGGACCACCGCCTGGGATGGAGCCGGTGCCCTGGCCTCCAAGTCCACCACCCTGGACCTGATGTCGGCCACGGACGAGACCAGTGAATCCATTGAGGCCTGCAATTGTACCAAGGACTGCTGGATGGACGGGGTCGGATCTTCTCTCTCAGGAGGACCGGATTCCGTCATCAACAGCCTGTACAGCTCCGCCTTTCTGGCTGAGGCTGGGTGCCTGATGACCCTTCTGGCTCAACTCTGCCACCAGCCTCGGTACGGTCCATCTTCGGAGGGACTCGGGCCCGCCTTGGCCAGAGACCGAAGTACCCGGGAGGGACAACGCGTCGTCCATATCTGAGACCTGAGACATGGTTCCGCCGCTGGTCGAGACTTAAGCGAGACCTGGAATTAGAGACAACAATATGGCAGCTGGAACGGACATGGGGACCGTGTACCGTGGCTGCTGCGGACGTGGGTGAATGTATGGATGACGTACCTGAAAGCTGGGATTCGACACCCTTGCCTTACCGTCTTAGGATCAACGAGAACGACCCGGCTGGCCCTGAGGACTGGAAAAGTTAGGAGCGACGTGAGAAAATAACGGAGTGGACCCGGAAAACAATGCAGATGCGGACGGACCCGCCACTGTGCTAGCTCAAGGATGGACACAGCGGGGTGAGGAAGAACACATGAACGAAGAACAGAGGCATATCGGGCGAGCCCGGAGACGGAGTTGAAGACTGCGGAGAGGAGGAGGCCTGAAGGTACCGGGGTGGGTGGTGAGGAGTGACCTGAAGGTTTCAGGATGGGAACGCCAGCAGGGTTGCCTGGGTGCCGCCAGGTACGAGGAACTGCAAGACACCTGACGTGTTGGTTGCGACCGTCACGGGGGTTGTGTGCAGTGGGCAGAAGCAACCAAGAACGAGACCCTGGTGCTGTTGGCAACGGGGGACAGAGGAGACCCCTGGGCCCCGGGGTACCTGGCCAGAGAAGACCCTGAACGTTTCAGGCTAGATGGACAGAGAAGACACCTGCACGCTTCAGGAACCTGGACAGAGAAGACACCTGAACGCCTCAGGCTAATATGGACAGAGAAGACACCTGAACGTTTCAGGCTAGATGGACAGAGAAGACACCTGAACGCTTTCAGGCTAGGATGGACAGAGAAGACACCTGAGCGCTTCAGGCTAATGGTGGACAGAGAAGACACCTGAACGTTTCAGGCTAGGGTGGACAGAGAAGACACCTGAACGCTACAGGGTACATTAGACAGAGAAGACACCTGAACGTTTCAGGCTAGGGTGGACAGAGAAGACACCTGAACGCTTCAGGGTACCTGGACAGATAGACGCCTGGACGTCTCAGGCTGAGATGGACAGAGAAGACCCCTGAACGCTTCACGGTACCTGGACAGGGAGGACACCTGAACGTACCAGGTTGAGTAGGGAGATGCCGAACGGAGGAACTGCCGCATTAACTTACCAGAAAAACCCTCGAACTAACGAAATCCCGCGAGTGGTTGGTAGCAACCTTCTGCAACCTGTGAGAAAGATAAATCCCTTTTTTTTTTTTTGTGAGACCGTAATACCCCCGCCCAATACCTAAACCTGATGTCAGATTGCTGCGACAAGACACGGCGGGGACCACGCACTGCTACTGGCACCTAGAAAATAAATAAAAATGTGAGGATGGGGGCGGCGATGACCGGGGGTCCCGTGAGGCCCGGCTGGAAGGTCGTGGGATGAAGGGATGGAGCGAGGCCGGCTGGGGCGTGGAAGGCCTGGGGGGCCATGGGCCGGACCCGGGAGGCGTGGCGGTGTGTGGGAGCCGCTTGCCTGGCAGGTACAGGAGGCACGGATGGGTGGACGCCAGCCGCGGACTGGCGGAGCAGTGGCCCGTGGAGAAGTGCCGGCCTGCATCCCACGGATGGGGGAATGCGACCTCCAGGCACTGGCGATTCATGGTGTGATGTGCCCGCACCGGCGCCTTTGCTTGCAAGCCGCCCCCTGCATGGCACATGACCCTGTGCGCACATGCAACCTGCATAGGGATGCCTGGTGCAGTGCTGCGGCTCTGTACTGCCCAGGACACTATTGCCTGGAGGGCCGGCCGGACAGGGGGGACGGTGGGTGGCCCAGGAGGGACCCTGACCCCGATTGGTAATGTATTGGTCGGAGCGGGGGAGGCGTGGGCGGCTGGCGTGCCGCCCGGCTGTGTGAGGGAGCCATGGCAGCGGTCGGGGCTCCTCCTCCTCCGCTCCCCCCCCCCCAGCTCCCAGCAGCCGGCGCAGCGCACGGCAGCCGGCCGCTGCGATCGGGACCCGTCCGCGGCAGGCCCGACCTCTCGCGAGAGTACGGGCGGCCGGAGCCCGCGGGGATCGGGGCGGTGTAGCGAGACTGCGGCGCCGACGAGACCCGAGACAGCGAGCCTGAGGAGGAGGGGGAGCGGGATGACCGGGGACACGCGGTGTGAGGCGGGTGGCACAACTTACCTGACGGCGATACCTACCGGAAGTGACGTGAGTCACCGAAACACACGGAGGAGCGAACGCGGCAATGAGGGTTGTGAGCAGGGGGTTTAAGAAGGGGACCTGGCCCCTCCCACAATTACAGGCTGCATGCAGCCTTAACTATTTGTTCAGAATTGCTCATTTCCTATGTTGTCCTGTTTGCCAAAATAAGAATTGTAGATTTAATGCCCTGCATCTCTTCAGCGAGACCCAGCGCTTTAAAATCAATTACTGGAATCCTAATTTGCCGCAGAGGATGTCGGTAAAAACCTCGTAAGCCCAAGCTTCTGGGTTTTTCACCCTTTAGATTCTGTGATCTCACTTGATCATGGTCATTAGACACGGGTCTCTGCTGTTCAAAACAGCTGAGACTCGCAGGCCGCGACGCCCATAACACATGGGAGCGGGCGCCATGTTTGCCCGTTGCTCCAGCGCCGTGCTGGTAATGAAGGGGTTAAAGGCCATCTGTCAGCAGATTTGCACCTATGACACTGGCTGACCTGTTGCATGTGTGCTTGGCAGCTGAAGGCATCTGTGTTGGTCCCATGTTCATATGTGGCCGCATTGCTGAGAAAAATTGTGTTTTAAAATATGCAAATGAGCCTCTAGGAGCAACGGGGGCGTTACCATTAAACCTAGAGGCTCTGCTCTCTCTGCAACTGCTGTACTGTCTGCACTTTGACTGACAGGGCCAGACAGTGTAAATGTGATCAGATTTACACTGTAATAAGTACAACCAGCACCAGCAGTATTGTATTCACCGCTCCCAGGTCCTACTGTGTACTAATGTGTGCACTGGCATTCTCCCCCCACTTTTATAAGAAAAAAGAGCAAAAAATACAGTATATATGCATTTTCCCGCATAAAGGGCAGTATCTAGGTGGGGCTATGTGTCTCTCCGCATAGTGAGGAGCTAGATCAGAGCAGTGAGTGCTGACAGGGGCAGCTAGAACACAGTCCTGTAGTGTGAACTAGCCGGAGAAGCAAAAATGTAGAGAAAATTGAAGAAAAGAGCAAAAGAAAACTTTACAAAGCATGCCAGTGTTGAGATGAGGGGAAATTAGACAATCTGTGTAGAAAAGCTGTCTGAACAGGACATTTGGAGTCTCCATAGCTAAATGTTCAGGAGATTTAAGTCTTATGGTAGCTGGACATACTTTACAAGCACACTGTAGAAGTTGCTAAAGATTCACATCCTGCCGAGGACATGTAATCATTTCTTGTGAGTATAGCAACCAGTAAAAAAAAAGGGTGCAGACTTTAGTCTAATGCTGAGGTCCGCTCTGTAGTTGCACAGTGATAAGTGTTGCACCCCTATTTCTTCATGCTTAGGCTTGTGAAAAAAGTGCAGTGTGAGCCGCCCCCCCCCCTCCCCCCCCCCCCCCCACCCCGGCCAAATTCTCAACATAACCTATTCTGTTCTAACATTACTTTTAGCACTACAAAACATAAAGGGTAAGGCAACTTTCACACCTGTGGCACTAAGGTACGGCCCCTGATCCAGCAGAGAATGCATGGAATTCTGGCAGGCTGTTCTCCGCTGGAAGAGCCTGCCAGAATCACTAATTCAGATGTAAAGGTAGCCTAATACAGGTCCACATACCCCTTACATACATCCAGTGATGTCTCCTTTGATGTAGATGTTCTCTTTTCTCATCTTCTCCATTCAGATCAGACCTGCATGATGATTTCTTTCAGCCATCTCTTCTCTCTGCAGAGTTTGACAGACATCTTAGTGTCACGGACGGTGTACAGGAAACAAGGCAAAGCAACATGCATAAATGACTTGCTGGATCCAAAAACTAAGGAACCAAGGGGGGACCCCTGCAGAAGACCTGGCACTTTCCCTGGTTGCTCAGCCTATGCAAAGATCCGAATGGTGGAGGTTTGCATATCCACGTACCTTGACTATATAACCCCTGAGCACCCTACGATAGTGAGGGGACACGACCACCGGCTCCCTACACAAGATACGGAGGGAGTCAGGGTCACCTGGGATCCAGCAAACAGAAAGTAACAGATAAATGTTCAACACTTAGCTTTTGTAGCAGACAGGAGAACAAGACCAGCGTGCACACACACTCCAGGAAGAAATATAAGCCGCCCAGAAAAGCATTCTGGGGAGGAATTTAAAGGGAAGCAATTAGTCCAACACATGACAGCTGAGAGAGGCTAACGAGATGAGAAACTGAATACCACAACAAGTCAAGGAGGAGGTTCTGAAAGACCTCTGTCAGAGCTTCTCAGCTGTCTGGTTGTGACAGTACCCCTCCCTCTAAGAGTGGACTCCGGACACTCAGAACCCACCTTCTCAGGATGGGACCTATGGAAAGCCCTGATGAGACGAGAGGCCTTAATGTCCGTCACTGGGACCCACATCCTCTCCTCAGGACCATACCCCTCCCAATGAACAAGGTACTGAAGAGAACCGCGGACAAGACGAGAATCCACAATCCTAGAGACCTGAAATTCAAGATTCCCATCAACCATAATCGGAGGAGGAGGCAAAGGCGAGGGTACAATGGGTTGAACATAAGGTTTCAATATAGGACTTATGAAAAACATTATGGATCTTCCAAGTCTGAGGAAGATCAAGACGGTATGCAACAGGATTGATGACAGACAGGATTTTGTAAGGCCCAATAAACCTAGGACCCAACTTCCAGGAGGGAACCTTCAATTTGATATTCTTGGTAGACAACCACACCAGATCACCAACATTCAGGTCCGGACCAAGCACACGTCTCTTATCTGCCACACGCTTATATCTCTCACTCATGCTCTTTAGATTATCCTGAATCCTTTGCCAAATAGATGACAAAGACGAGGAGAATCTGTCCTCATCAGGTAAACCAGAAGACCCCTCTCCCGAGAAAGTCCCAAACTGCGGATGAAACCCATATGCACCAAAAAATGGTGACTTATCAGAGGACTCCTGACGACGGTTATTTAAAGCAAACTCAGCAAGGGACAAAAAAGAACACCAATCCTCTTGATTCTCCGCCACAAAACAGCGCAGATATGTCTCCAGATTCTGATTGACGCGCTCTGTCTGGCCATTCGACTGCGGGTGGAAAGCAGAAGAGAATGACAACCGAACCCCCAAGCGAGAACAGAAAGCCTTCCAGAATCTGGAAACAAACTGCGTGCCCCTATCAGAGACTATGTCTGAAGGAATACCGTGCAATTTGACAATGTGATCAATAAATGCCTGCGCCAGCGTCTTAGCATTGGGCAAACCAGGAAAAGGGATGAAATGCACCATTTTGCTAAAACGGTCCCACCACCAGAATCACAGTCTTCCCCGAGGAACGAGGCAGGTCCGTTATGAAGTCCATGGACAGGTGTGTCCAAGGACGGGAAGGAATGGGTAAGGGAAGGAGAGGACCTGATGGCCGTGAATGAGGGACTTTGGCACGAGCGCAAGTCTCGCAGGCTGCCACAAAACCCTCAACCAACTTACGAAGCGCAGGCCACCAGAATCTCCGAGCGATGCGATCCAGTGTGGCTCTTACCCCCGGGTGTCCAGCAAGGACCGTATCGTGGTGTTCTTTAAAAATCTTGTGTCTTAAAGCGAGAGGCACCAACAACCTCCCAGGAGGACAAAGATCAGGAGCCTCTGACTGGGCTGCCTGCACCTCTGCCTCCAATTCAGGAAAAAGAGCAGAGACCACCACACCTTCAGCCAAAATGGGACCCGGGTCTTCAAAATTCCCGCCTCCCGGAAAACAACGTGACAGGGCATCTGCCTTCACATTCTTAACTCCAGGGCGGAACGTGACAACAAAATTAAACCTAGAAAAGAACAAAGACCATCTGGCCTGTCTCGGGTTCAGACGCTTGGCTGACTCCAAGTAGGCCAGATTTTTATGGTCAGTAAATACGGTAATAGGGTGTCTGGCTCCCTCTAGCCAATGGCGCCATTCCTCAAAAGCCAACTTGATGGCCAACAATTCCCCATCTCCCACATCGTAATTTCTCTCTGCGGAGGAGAGTTTTCTTGAGAAAAAGGCACACGGCCGCCAATTGGCAGGAGAGGAACCCTGAGACAAGACCGCCCCCACGCCCACCTCAGAAGCATCAACCTCAACTATGAAGGGTAAAGAAACATCAGGTTGCACCAAGATGGGAGTGGAAGCAAAACTCTCCTTGATATCAGAAAAAGCCTTACGCGCCTCTACTGACCAAGAAGAAAAATCTACCCCCTTTCTGGTCATATCAGTGAATGGTTTAACAATAGAAGAATAATTCAAAATGAACTTCCTGTAATAATTGGCAAAGCCCAAAAAACGCATCAGCGCCTTCTGATTCTCAGGAAGCTCCCACTCAAGCACAGCGCGGACCTTCTCGGGGTCCATGCGAAAACCAGAAGCGGAGAGAAGAAACCCCAGAAATTGAATTTCTGGAACCGCAAACACACATTTTTCCAGTTTCGCATATAATTTATTCTCCCGCAGGATGAGCAAGACCTGACGTAAATGTTCCTTATGAGTTTTGAAATCGGGAGAAAAAATCAAAATGTCATCCAAATACACCAATACAAATTTTCCCATCAAATGATAAAAAATGCTGTTCACGAAATGCTGAAAAACGGCTGGGGCATTCATCAAACCAAAAGGCATAACCAAATTTTCAAAATGGCCCTCAGGGGTATTGAAGGCCGTCTTCCATTCGTCCCCTTCTCTGACCCTGACCAGGTTGTATGCCCCTCTTAGATATAATTTGGAAAAGACTTTAGCCCCAACAACCTGGTTAAACAGGTCCGGGATCAGAGGAAGCGGATAAGGGTCACGAATTGTGATACTGTTCAGCTCCCTGAAATCCAGACAAGGTCTTAAAGAACCATCTTTTTTCTTAACAAAGAAAAAACCAGCGGCAACAGGTGACTTAGAGGGTCGTATGTGTCCTTTTCTCAGACTCTCAGAGATATAAGCACGCATAGCGATCCTCTCAGGTTGGGAAAGATTGTATAAACGAGTATTAGGCAGCTTGGCGTCTGGGATGAGATTAATAGGGCAATCGTACTCCCTGTGCGGGGGCAAATCCTGAACTCCACTCTCAGAGAAGACATCCGAAAATTCAGAGAGAAAAGATGGTATAGTCTTAGTAGCAACCTCAGAAACAGATGTCATGAGGCAATTCTCTCTGCAAAAGTCACTCCAACCATTTATTTGCCTCGCTTGCCAATCAATGGTGGGGTTATGCTTAGTGAGCCAGGGCAGCCCCAACACCAGAGGGGTAGGCAAACCGCTAAGGACGAAACATGACACATCCTCAACATGAGCATCACTCACAATTAAACGGATATCGTGAACTATGCCCTTTAATGATTTCTGAGAAAGTGGAGCGGAATCGATAGCAAAAACAGGAATATCCTTTCCCAAAGTGCGCACCTGGAAACCATGAGTTATCGCAAATTGATTATCAATGAGATTGACCGCTGCTCCACTATCCACAAAAATCTCACAAAAAATTTTCTTGCTCTCTAGCGCCACCCTAGCCGGCAGGACAAAACGTGAACTACAAGCAAATGGAAAACCTTCAATTTCCGCCTCAACCCTGCCAATAGTAACAGACGGAACATTTTTAAAAGATTTTTTCCTGTTTGTTTCTTTATTACTCCCAGAAAACTGCCTGAATCTCCTAGAGGGACAAATATTTGCCAAATGATTTATACCTCCACAACAAAAACAAACCCTCCCATGCGAGCTGAATCTTCTATTGTTAGAAGCAATCAACCCCAGCTGCATGGGCTCCTGCTCAGAAGGGACTGACGGCGACTGAGACCCCTGCGCACAGAATGGGACCGCTGCACTGTCCTGGGACTGCGTATGACAGGAAGGAGACATCTCTCCTCTCTCTCTAAGACGCCTGTCAATACGAACGGCCTGAGACATAGCAGAGTCCAAAGAAATAGGCCTCTCATGAAAGGCAAATGCATCTTTCAATCCCTCTGAAAGACCATGGCAAAATTGACTTCGGAGTGCAGCCTCATTCCAACCAGTATCAACTGCCCATCTCCGAAATTCTGAGCAGTATATTTCTGCGGATTGTTTACCCTGGCATAATAGACGTAGTCTAGACTCAGCCAGAGCAATACGATCCGGATCATCATATATCTGACCCAGGGCTAAAAAGAATTCATCCACTGAACGGAGAGGCCGTGCCCCCTCCGGCAGCGAAAAGGCCCAGGACTGAGCGTTACTTCTGAGCAGCGATATAATGATCCCCACCCTCCGTTCCTCATCTCCAGAGGAAAGGGGAAGAAGGCAAAAATGGAGTTTGCAAGCCTCTCTAAAACGCACAAAATTCTCACTACCCCCGGAGAACGTATCCGGGAGCGAGATCTTAGGCTCAGAACAAGCTCCATGAACGCAAGCTGAACCGGTCACTTGAAGCTGAGAAAAAGTCTTACGGAGGTCAGCTACCTCCAATGAAAGACCCTGGAAGCGTTCAGCCAAAAGTGAAACCGGATCCATGCTTGAGACGGTTTTGGCGGCTTATAATGTCACGGACGGTGTACAGGAAACAAGGCAAAGCAACATGCATAAATGACTTGCTGGATCCAAAAACTAAGGAACCAAGGGGGGACCCCTGCAGAAGACCTGGCACTTTCCCTGGTTGCTCAGCCTATGCAAAGATCCGAATGGTGGAGGTTTGCATATCCACGTACCTTGACTATATAACCCCTGAGCACCCTACGATAGTGAGGGGACACGACCACCGGCTCCCTACACAAGATACGGAGGGAGTCAGGGTCACCTGGGATCCAGCAAACAGAAAGTAACAGATAAATGTTCAACACTTAGCTTTTGTAGCAGACAGGAGAACAAGACCAGCGTGCACACACACTCCAGGAAGAAATATAAGCCACCCAGAAAAGCATTCTGGGGAGGAATTTAAAGGGAAGCAATTAGTCCAACACATGACAGCTGAGAGAGGCTAACGAGATGAGAAACTGAATACCACAACAAAGTCAAGGAGGAGGTTCTGAAAGACCTCTGTCAGAGCTTCTCAGCTGTCTGGTTGTGACACTTAGTTTCCTAGTGTTCCATCATCCTCCCACCTTCTGAACACCCCATCCTGCCACCTCTAATATTGTGCCTGCTGTCCTCCCTATACAGGTTACACACATAATTCCCCTTCAATAATTATTGGCACACAGTGTCCTAAAAAATAGCTGCGCCCAGGAAACAGTGTCCCTGACACTAATAGTGTAAACATAATGTTCCCCAAAAATAATTGTGCTAAGCTGATACTGTGCCAGGGTGCCCACCAAAGTAACAGTGCTCCCCAAAGTCCCACCAATTGAAATAATTATCTACAAGACAACACGTAGTATTAATAGTGCCCCTACAGTAATAATGTCCCCACTGTGTCCCAGAAGTAATAATGCTGCCATAGTGTTCATACTAGTATTCAAGTGCCCCCGGTAGTAATAATTCTCTTTATAATGTGTAACAGTAGAAAAATGCCCCCTTATAATGTGCGCCAGTACATAAAAATGCCCTGTTGTGTGGCAGTATAAAAAAGACCTCCTTTTAGTCCCCCCTGTAGAGCCAATGTCCCCATAGTACCTTCATAATGTGTGCCAATGCCCCCTACTGTGTGCCCCAAAACCCCTCTTAGTGCCCCCAGCTGAGCCAAGGTCCCCATAGTGCCCTATAATTTGCGCCAGTATACAATAGTCCTATATCGTGCGCTTCCCCTTGTCCCCATGGTGCCTTACAATGTGCCAGTATAAAATGCCCCCATAATGTGTGCTAGTATTTAAGATAGGGTCACCAGTAGATGCAGCAGCATCTATATGTATCGTCGTCCTAAGGATGGCGATACAGATGAATATAGAGAGATGAATGCTTCCAATGGAAGCGCTCATCTCCCCCTGCCACCGGTAAGAAGGGGCCCCCTCTTGCACTGGGCCCCTGTGCAGCCAAACCGGCTGCACAGGTGGTATGTCCGCCCCTGGAAATTGCTTCAGAGAATGACCTGGAACTACAATAGCAGCCATGTAACATGTGAGATCTGTGGAAATTGCACTTATATAAGAACTGACAGCTCATACATGCTGAGAACTGCGACCTATCCTCTACACTCGCGCTGCAGCCCACTGCATTTAATATCCATCCGCATTCATGAAACTGGTTCTGCAAATTCTGCATTGTGCTTCCAACAAAGTATATAACGCATGCATCACCAAAAATATCATCAGATTTTAGTCATTTAACAAGTCTGTCCCGATTCTAGTTTTTGTCTTGGCACCAGCGCTCCACTCAACTAAAAAGGAGGAGACTAAATAGAGCTTTCTAGCAGCATTACCTTCAGGCCTCTTGCACACAAACTTTTTTTTTCAGTTTACGTTCCTTTTTTTGCATTCCGTATACAGAACCATTGATTTCAGTGGATCCATAAAAAAATGGAAGGTACTCTGTATGCCTTCCATTTCCGTATTTCCGTTTTTCCGTTCTGGTCAAAGATAGAACATGTTCTATTATTGTCCGCATAGCTAAGTCTTGCCACTAATGTAGAAGGTTGTGAGTTCGAATCCCAGCAGAAACTTTTCAGAAATAGAGGCTAAATTAGATTTAAATACACTGGGTGTCCCCAAGCACTGACTCCATATATGAACATAGCTATACAGGTCCTTTAAAAAAAATTAGCATATTGTGATAAAGTTCATTATTTTCTGTAATGTACTGATAAACATTAGACTTTCATATATTTTAGATTCATTACACACAACTGAAGTAGTTCAAGCCTTTTATTGTTTTAATATTGATGATTTTGGCATACAGCTCATGAAAACCCAAAATTCCTATCTAAAAAAATTAGCATATTATGAAAAGTCTCTCTAAACGAGCTATTAACCTAATCATCTGAATCAACTAATTAACTCTAGACACCTGCAAAAGATTCCTGAGGCTTTTAAAAACTCCCAGCCTGGTTCATTACTCAAAACCACAATCATGGGTAAGACTGCCGACCTGACTGCTGTCCAGAAGGCCATCATTGACACCCTCAAGCAAGAGGGTAAGACACAGGAAGAAATTTCTGAACGAATAGGCTGTTCCCAGAGTGCTGTATCAAGGCACCTCAGTGGGAAGTCTGTGGGAAGGAAAAAGTGTGGCAGAAAACGCTGCACAACGAGAACAGGTGACCGGACCCTGAGGAAGATTATGGAGAAGGACCGATTCCAGACCTTGGGGGACCTGCGGAAGCAGTGGACTGAGTCTGGAGTAGAAACATCCAGAGCCACCGTGTACAGGCGTGTGCAGGAAATGGGCTACAGGTGCCGCATTCCCCAGGTCAAGCCACTTTTGAACCAGAAACAGCGGCAGAAACGCCTGACCTGGGCTACAGAGAAGCAGCACTGGACTGTTGCTCAGTGGTCCAAAGTACTTTTTTTGGATGAAAGCAAATTTTGCATGTCATTCGGAAATCAAGGTGCAAGAGTCTGGAGGAAGACTGGGGAGAGAGAAATGCCAAAATGCCTGAAGTCCACTGTCAAGTACCCACAGTCAGTTATGGTCTGTGGTGCCATGTCAGCTGCTGTTGTTGGTCCACTGTGTTTTATCAAGGGCAGGGTCAATGCAGCTAGCTATCAGGAGATTTTGGAGCACTTTATGCTTCCATCTGCTGAAAAACTTTATGGAGATGAAGATTTCATTTTTCAGCACGACCTGGCACCTGCTCACAGTGCCAAAACCACTGGTAAATGGTTTACTGACCATGGTATTACTGTGCTCAATTGGCCTGCCAACTCTCCTGACCTGAACCCCATAGAGAATCTGTGGGATATTGGGAAGAGAAATTTGAGAGACGCAAGACCCAACACTCTGGATGAGCTTAAGGCCGCTATCGAAGCATCCTGGGCCTCCATAACACCTCAGCAGTGCCACAGGCTGATTGCCTCCATGCCACGCCGCATTGAAGCAGTCATTTCTGCAAAAGGATTCCCGACCAAGTATTGAGTGCAGAACTGAACATCATTATTTGAAGGTTGACTTTTTTTGTATTAAAAACACGTTTCTTTTATTGGTCGGATGAAATATGCTAATTTTTTTAGATAGGAATTTGGGGTTTTCATGAGCTGTATGCCAAAATCATCAATATTAAAACAATAAAAGGCTTGAACTACTACAGTTGTGTGTAATGAATCTAAAACATATGAAAGTCTAATGTTTATCAGTACATTACAGAAAATAATGAACTTTATCACAATATGCTAATTTTTTTAGAAGGACCTGTATATGGAGTCAGAGCAGGGACTCCTAAGCGTGGACTTACACTGGGGGATCTTCTGCATAGACCTCAGTGGGACCCGACACCCTTCCCTCTTTAGAGCAGGGGTGCCTGGTTTAATGCTTGTGTTCTCCCATTGACTTCCATTGTGCTCGGGTGCTCTGTAGAGCACCAAGCATCCCAAAGTGTTCTACTCGAGCACTTTGGTGCTCGATCAACACTAGTAGTTATGTACAGGCTAGCATCTCTACATAAATTTGGCGGATCCACCACAAGCTAAAAGGCTTATTCAGACCAGCGTCTAAAATGTTGGTCTTAATAAAAGATCCCAATGTATCTACTGCCCGTTTGACACAGGCCTAAGGTTACAGTCATGCAATGTAGCTGAGCTTGCACCAAGCAGCTCTGCAAACTGTTTACTGATTGCATTACTGATTGTTTTTCACTGTTAGTGGATAAAGGCTGTGCAATTTTGTATGGTAACGATGATATTGTTAATGATTTCTCAGCAAGGTGATGTTCAGCTGCAAACAGGGGCGTAACTACCATAGCAGCAGTCCATGCGACTGCTATGGAGCCTGAAAGGCAGCTGGGATCATTTCCTCTTCTTCTGCGGGTAAAAACTTGGTCAGAAATCCACCCGCTAAAGAAACCCTCTAGGAAAAAAATGGCCCAAAGGACATTGAAAGGGGTTTAGGCAGAAACCCTTCTGTCCTGTGTGGGGGGCCTGGTTTGATCCTTGCTATGGGACCCTTACTTCTCTATGTACACCACTGGCTGCAAAACTACACATCCATTACTAATCAAAGGGAAAGGGAAAAGTGAAACTACAATCAGATAACATGTCATCTGGGCATCACTGGATATAACTGTACCGTAATCACTTATACAGTCTGCAAAGCAATTGGATCTGATATCTCACACTATATGGCTACTGTATGGTGGTATATATACAGTGCAGACCAAAAGTTTGGACACACCTTCTCATTCAAAGAGTTTTCTTTATTTTTATGACTATGAAAATTGTAGATTCACACTGAAAGCATCAAAACTATGAATTAACACATGTCGAATTATATACATAACAAAAAAGTGTGAAGCAACTGAAAATATGTCATATTCTAGGTTCTTCAAAGTAGCCACCTTTTGCTTTGATAACTGCTTTGCACACTCTTGGCATTCTCTTGATGAGCTTCAAGAGGTAGTCACCTGAAATGGTCTTCCAACAGTCTTGAAGGAGTTCCCAGAGATGCTTAGCACTTGTTAGCCCTTTAGCCTTCACTCTGCGGTCCAGCTCACCCCAAACCATCTCGATTGGGTTCAGGTCCGGTGACTGTGGAGGCCAGGTCATCTGGCGCAGCACCCCATCACTCTCTATCATGGTCAAATAGCCCTTACACAGCCTGGAGGTGTGTTTGGGGTCATTGTCCTGTTGAAAAATAAATGATGGTCCAACTAAACGCAAACCGGATGGAATAGCATGCCGCTGCAAGATGCTGTGGTAGCCATGCTGGTTCAGTTTGCCTTCAATTTTGAATAAGTCCCCAACAGTGTCACCAGAAAAGTACCTCCACACCATCACACCTCCTCCTCAATGCTTCACGGTGGGAACCAGGCATGTAGAGTCCATCCTTTCACCTTTTCTGCATCGCACAAAGACACGGTGGTTGGAACCAAAGATCTCAAATTTGGACTCATCAGACCAAAGCACAGATTTCCACTGGTCTAATGTCCATTCCTTGTGTTCTTTAGCCCAAACAAGTCTCTTCTGCTTGTTGCCTGTCCTTAGCAGTGGTTTCCTAGCAGATATTCTACCATGAAGGCCTGATTCACACAGTCTCCTCTTAACAGTTGTTCTAGAGATGTGTCTCTGCTAGAACTCTGTGTGACATTGACCTGGTCTCTAATCTGAGCTGCTGTTAACCTGCAATTTCTGAGGCTGGTGACTCAGATGAACTTATCCTCCGCAGCAGAGGTGACTCTTGGTCTTCCTTTTCCTGGGACGGTCTGCATGTGAGCCAGTTTCTTTGTAGCGCTTGATGGTTTTTGTGACTTTGGGACACTTTCAAAGTTTTCCCAATTTTTCAGACTGACTGACCTTCATTTCTTAAAGTAATGATGGCCACTCATTTTTCTTTACTTAGCTGCTTTCTTCTTGCCATAATACAAATTCTAACAGTCTATTCAGTAGGACTATTAGCTGTGTATCCACCTGACTTCTCCACAACGCAACTGATGGTCCCAACCCCATTTATAAGGCAAGAAATCCCACTTACTAAACCTGACAGGGCACACCTGGGAAGTGAAAACCATTTCAGGTGACTACCTCTTAAAGCTCATCAAGAGAATGCCAAGAGTGTGCAAAGCAGTAATCAAAGCAAAAGGTGGCTACTTTGAAGAACCTAGAATATGACATATTTTCAGTTGTTTCACACTTTTTTGTTATGTATATAATTCGACATGTGTTAATTCATAGTTTTGATGCCTTCAGTGTGAATCTACAATTTTCATAGTCATGAAAATAAAGAAAACTCTTTGAATGAGAAGGTGTGTCCAAACTTTTGGTCTGTACTGTAGCCCAAGATGAACTTTGCTTTGGGGTCCATGAGCTTCTAGCTACACCTCTGAATAGAGCCAGGGTACATGACAAGGAAAAGATAACACAATCCAGAGGAGAAATGCACTTACTGGCCACAAAAGGCAGCAAATATCAAGATCTTCTCAGTAAAGAATGATCCTCAGGGGTGTGGCCACGGTGTCAGCTTCCCTTTCCAAGATTCAAGCTTCTCCACTAGGGTCTTCCTAGCTATGCCAAGGCATTGACCAGTTTTCTATATTGATGACCTGTCATCAGGATAGGTCATCAATATGAGATCTGCGAGGGTCCACCCTGCCGATCAGCTGTTTAAAGAGAACGCAGTGCTACTAAGAGCGCTGTATTCTGTTCCCTGTTTACCTGATCTCCGTCAGTCGACACTGCAGCAGTGAGCAGTGTAATTACAGTTCCTCTGTCCCATACACTTCAATGGAAAGGAGCAGTTACACTCCATCTATCTTCTTCCCACTGAAGTGAATGGGACTGAGGAGCTGTAATTACACTGCTTGCTGCTGCGGTCTCGATAGACAGCTGATCGGCATGGGTGCCAGGAGTCAGACCCTCACCAATCTCATATTGATGACCTGTGCTGAGGATGGGTCATCCATGTAGGAAACTGGCCAACCCCTTTAAATAACAAAATGAGGAGGCAACCTAGGCGGTCTTATCTGCCACCAGCAGACAGGCTAATTAATAAGTACATAGCAGAGAATGTCTCCAGCATCCAAACAGTAAGATGTGTAGAGGACAGCAAGTGTAAAGGACACAACACGCTAGTTGGACTATCGAAAGACACTTAATCACACATAATCAAAACCTAATTATTTTTTAGACGTGATATCGATATATTTTAAACCGCATTCAAATAAATTACCTATTTTAACCTTTATTAATAAATATATTTTGTGTGGTAACCAGATATAGAGTGCCTGCCTATCTATTATTCACATATTATCCGTCTCTCAGTGGCTGGGAATTAAGACAGAGCACCAACCCAGAGTGTAAAATTGGGAGAACCACTATCAGCACTTTTGTCTGACCAAAGTGTCACTTTTGTCTGGTCTCAGTGGTTGTCCATCAGGAGGGCTCCAGTATTAATTAAATGGGCTGTAGACATATATCCAAAGAGAATCAATCATCCACTCTCCTATGTTATTATGCAGGCTGTAGACATAGACCAATGGCAACAGCACACGTCTAGGTAAGGCTTAGTTCACAATTCAGTTATTTGGTCAGTTATTTCTATTAGTTTTTGTGAGCCAAAACCAGATGCGGGTCAAAAACACAGAACAGGAGGACATCTCCCATTACACCTTATCTCTGTGGAGGCTTAACACTGGTTTGGGCCAACAATAAATAACTAAAGTGTGAATCTAGCCAAAGGTTGCTTTTGGAGGGTGAATGGTGGAACATGTAGCTGATGGCACCTTGCTTCACCATTGCCGTCATCTGTCTCTGTGTCCTCAGGACGCAGAGACAGTAGAAAGCAAGACATTGCTGATTCAACCTGGGACTGTACTCCGGGGACAGTTGGGAGGTATGGTGAAATGTCTCCTGTCTAGTCAAGTTGATTTTCAGGCCAAAAGTTATGTAAATGATTACTTTAAATTCCATTAGATAAATATGACACAGAGAACTTTTTCAGGACGTTAATGATTGCTAGGCGTCCAAGATCTTAGTAAACTAACAATATTTCTGTACATTGTGTTACAGAACATGGAGGCGTCTGCATTTTATCTGGGTATTTTCGCTCTCATCTTTCTTCTAATTTGTACACGGAGGATGCACAGTAAACTCTCTTTGCCTCCTGGACCGATCCCTCTGCCATTTGTCAAGAACCTGTATCAAGGAAGCTTAGTATTTTATGAGTCATACCACAAGGTAACCCGACTTGCATTTTAGTATATATTTATACGTGGATTATTATATATTCACGTCTTGGTAGAGCACAAAACAAGTAGATGTCATTTCATATGGAGGACCTTATGAAGTCCTGTGGTGGCCCCTGTCACCATCACAACAATGTACTCTGCATATTACCTAGGAAGAGGTGGTAGATTCCACTATTGTGGGGGCACTAGGGGCAATTTTTACATTTCTCAGCCTAATAAAGTCACATTTAGAGGGCAACATTGTAATCATTTACTAGGTAGTGTATACATGGGTATTCCTAAATTTTGTCCACACACAGGTTGAGTGTGGTATAACATCTCAGCCCCATTCACTTTAAAATGAGATACAAACTATCCACAGATGTGGTGCTGCAAGGTAGTTAGAGTTCTCATGAGAGGCAACAAACATAATGGGTAAAGTCTCATGGAGCTACAAGCATTTGGTACAGTCTCTCATTGAGGGAACAGTCTTAGTAAGAAGCCACAGATTATATATGGAAGCTGTCTCTTTAAGTGTCAACAGTCAACTGTACACAATCCCTTTAGGTACTTTCCCTCGAAGTACATTCTCCCTTGCATAAATCGCAACCAATTCCATTGGGCATTGACACTCTGTCAAGAGAGAGGTGAGCAACAATCAAGATGGGGATGCCACTGCTCTTAATTCATGGTTATTCACAGAGCAAGACCAGCTGCACTATTGCCTCCCAAGCAGTATTTATGTGCTTTGTGGTGGGCACTTTTGTGGCTAGTGCAACTCACCTCCACTGCTATCATGCTACATGCAGGAATCTGCCGCACTTCCTATCTCCATTGCCTTGTCTCATTCTTCTATCTCTCCTGTATCTCAACACTAGGCCTTCCTATACATCTATTTATCCCCTAGGCTAGGAAAATGCTAAGTTACCAAGGCAGTTTTTTACTGCACACCAGACAGTTAACCATTTCCACTGCTACCAGTGTGTCTTCATATACAGTCATGTGAAAAAATTAGGACACCCTTTGAAAGCATGTGGTTTTTTGTAACATTTTTAATAAAAGGTTATTTCATCTCCGTTTCAACAATACAGAGAGATTAAAGTAATCCGACTAAACAAAGAAAACTGAAGAAAAGTCTTTTCAAGATCTTCTGTAAATGTCATTCTACAAAAATGCCTATTCTAACTGAGGAAAAAGATAGGACACCCTCACATGTATTCCCTCTTAAATTGGCTCAGATCTCACACAGGTATATCACACCAGGTGCACATAATTAGTAGATCGTTACTCTGCATGTTGAATGAGGCTTGCCCTATTTAAACCTCAGACATTTAGTTTGGTGTGCTCCTGACTGTTGAAGTGAGAGTGAGCACCATGGTGAGAGCAAAAGAGCTGTCAGAGGACTTCAGAAAAAAGATTGTAGCAGCCTATGAGTCTGGGAAGGTATTTAAAAAGATCTCAAAAGATTTTGAAATCAGCCATTCCACTGTCCGGAAGATAGTCTACAAGTGGAGGGCTTTCAAAACAACTGCCAACATGCCCAGGACTGGTCGCCCCAGCAAGTTCACCCCAAGAGCAGACCGCAAGATGCTAAAAGAGGTCTCCAAAAACCCTAAAGTGTCATCTCGAGAACTACAGCAGGCTCTGGCTACTGTTGATGTAGAAGTACATGCCTCTACAATCAGAAAGAGACTGTACAAGTTTAACTTGCATGGGAGGTGTGCAAGGAGGAAACCTTTGCTTTCCAAGAGAAACATCGAGGCCAGACTGACATTTGCCAAAGATAAAGTTGACAAAGACCAGGACTTCTGGAATAATGTTCTTTGGACAGATGAGTCCAAAATTGAATTATTTGGACACAACAGCAGAGGACATGTTTGGCGTAAACCAAACACAGCATTCCAAGAAAAGAACCTCATACCAACTGTGAAGCATGGAGGTGGAAGTGTCATGGTTTGGGGCTGCTTTGCTGCAGCAGGACCTGGTCAGCTCACCATCATAGAATCCACGATGAATTCTACTGTGTATCAGAAGGTGCTTGAAGAACATGTGAGACCATCAGTTAGAAAATTAAAGCTGAAGCGGAACTGGACCATGCAACATGACAATGACCCAAAACATACTAGTAAATCAACCAAAGATTGGCTGAAAAAGAAGAAATGGAGAGTCCTGGAATGGCCAAGTCAAAGTCCAGATTTGAATCCCATTGAGATGCTGTGGGGTGACTTGAAAAGGGCTGTACGTGCAAGAAACCCCTCAAACATCTCACAGCTGAAAAAGTTCTGCATTGAGGAGTGGGGTAAAATTTCCTCAGACCGATGTCGAAGACTGGTAGATGGCTACAAGAACCGTCTCACTGCAGTTATTTCAGCCAAAGGAGGTAACACTCGCTATTAGGGGCAAGGGTGTCCTATCTTTTTCCTCAGTTAGAATAGGCATTTTTGTAGAATGACATTTACAGAAGATCTTGAAAAGACTTTTCTTCAGTTTTCTTTGTTTAGTCGGATTACTTTAATCTCTCTGTATTGTTGAAACGGAGATGAAATAACCTTTTATTAAAAATGTTACAAAAAACCACATGCTTTCAAAGGGTGTCCTAATTTTTTCACATGACTGTACAGTGCATAAAACAAACAACACTGTGCAGATCAACACCCAAACAGTGTGTTTCACATGCGATACCTATCAACATCCTTTTACTAGGAATACGACCCCAAAGTGTCAGAAAGCCACCACAGATGAGTGGCATCATTCATGAACACATCTCAGGCCATGCCTCAATGTATCACCCACATTAGTGCATATTACCTGCTGGTATCTCAGCTTAAAGGCACATGGTCAGTGTCAGACTGAGGTGCCTAGGGCCCACCAGTAAAATTTATTTTTGGGAGCCCTCTGTACAGATACATTCAAATATTACCCGCTCACACAGCAGCAAGATGCTACCAGATGATTGAATAAGGGGGTCCCCGCAGAAACTTTGAGAAGGTAGGTCTGGGGAAAAAGGATACTGGCTAGCTTTCCTCTATACCTAGAAGTCATCTTGGCTATCTGATTGTGTCTATAATAATAAACTGGGAAGTTTCTTTAATAATCTATCAAGTTTTTTATATGAACATAGGCTGGTTGAGGTGCTGTACATTGAATATATGTATGTAGTGCAGTAAGTCTACTGTGTTATGTGCCACTTGTTCCAGGGGTGGTGGTGGTGGGGGGGGGGGGGGACTCAGAGCCCACCTTGCTCAGGTGCCCACTAGGGGATTTACCTGTACCCCTGTGGGCCAGTCTGAGCCGGCACATGGTATAATACATAGCACATCACACATGGCATATCTTGAGTGTGTCCAAACTTGCAAGCTACACGGCACACTGAAGAGTATACAGATATAATAACATGCATGAACACAGCAATTACATTGCTGGCATGTCCTCAGTCACATAATAGTTCAATCAGGTGGTATTGCCACTGCAACATTGTCAATGGTAACTCATGCAACAGAACTCAGTGAAGGATACAGTTGTAAGAGGGGCATGGGTGTTTCAAGCCCTCTTATTAGAAGTTATCAGCAATGTTTTTCTAATCCTAGACAACAGCTTTAACAGCTATGTACACCTTCAGGGGCATTTCTTTATGATTGTATTTTACTCATTTTGGGCTAAAAACCTATTCTTTAATAGGTCTTTATTAAACATGTTTAGCCGTTTCTGAGATACAGGGTTAAGAATCAGTCTGCAGACTCTCAATTTCAGTTTTCTTTGTAACTGTAGCTCTTATATCTAATCTCCTGAACCCTTAAACACTTTTTTAAGCCATAGTCTTATCAGTTTAAAAGTATTGAGCTATAATGTGTGCTCAGGAGTTCAGGAGATCAGAGATAAAAGCTACACATGAGTTGTCAGATGCAAACAGACAAATTTTTAACCCTGTATCTCAGAAACGACAGAACATTTTTAATAAAGACTTATTGAAAAAATTATTTTAACCCAACTTTAGATCACAAAACAAGAATTGCCCCAAAGGTATCCATAGCCTTTAATCATTGAGTGATGAAGAGGTCACAACATATGCTAGACAATTCTAATCATGAAGTTTATTGCATAGTCTTTACGGTGTTTGGACTGAGCTGCCACTGGGTCCACCCAAAAGAAGCAATGAGGATTATGGATACCCCTTAGGCCAAATGAAATCTGATGAGTTCACAAACTATATCAACGTGTAGTTGGAATGGTATACATTGATCATAAGGTTTCTGGCTTTTATCTCGGTCAGTTAAAAAATCAAAATAAATCCATATAGTGTTTCTTTACAATACAAGGAGGTACTTTATAAGTATTCTAACCCTATGGGTTTATTACATATCTTGGGGTAAATCATTACTAGCGTTCTGGCAAACTTTAGACCCTGGTTTCTCATACCATCTGTCTTGAAAAGGTAGGGAACTGTGCAGCCCTGTTCTCCACCCCCACCACTGTCCCTTCCTACTTGCACAACTGGACGACACCACTGCTCACAACTGGACGACAATCCCTTCTTAGCTAAATGCAGGGGCTTAAACCAAACTGGGAAAAGAGTAGTAAGAAATTTGAAAACCAGACAGGCAAAACCAGGACCAGATCAGTATCCAAAATCTGATATAAATGCAAAGCAAAGTGAAACCAGGAGAAAACTTCAGAGACAAAGTCAGCAGGCAAAGGTGAGGTCACAAGTAGAGTCAAATACCGGGAGGTCATGTTAGAGGCAAAATCTGTAATCCAAAGCAATGTTGAAGTCAGCAGGCAAAGGTCAGTGATCCAGGGTAGCACACAGCTAGCTAGTGAGGCTTATACAACCAATCACAGGCACCTGTGGCCTGCAGCTGCCTGTTTATTCTGGAACCATGTGACAATGGCACAGAGTCTGATTGGTACTGGCTCCATGATAGATTGAGCAACCACACTGTCAGCGGGCCTGTTTGTCATTGGCAACAGAGTGACGCCTGTGACGCCACCATATTGTAGTTGGACTTCCTCCCTGTCTATATTCATGAAAAAAAGATTTGCGCTTATTGTCTGCACCTCAAGAAAATCTTCAGAATCCGCCCTTTTTTTTAATGGTATAAACGGCCAAAACTCTTGTGTTTTTGATTCATTCTCTTCTTGGCTACTGTTACTCATTACTAATCCGTCTTCCTCTCACTAAAATCTCCCCCCTTCAGTCTGTCCTAAATGCAGCAGCCAGGATCATCTATCACCGATGCCTCAGCATTGTGCCAGTCCACCACAGAATGCAGTTCAAACTTCGCACCCTCACCCACAAAACCTTCCACAATGCCTCACCTCCATGCATCTCCTTCCTCATTTAATTCTACCACCCTACTTGTGCTCTGCTTTCTGATAATGATCTAAGATTCAAAGATTAAATAAACTTAGCCACTCCTTAATAATTGCTTGAAGTATCGTGTTCTGCCAATGATCTAAGATTCAAAGATAAAATATACTTAGGCACTTCTTAACTCTTTAAGGACACAGCCTTATTTCACCTTAAGGACCAGGCCATTTTTTGCAAATCTGACCAGTGTCACTTTAAGTGGTGATAACTTTAAAACACTTTGACTTATCCAGGCCATTCTGAGATTGTTTTTTTGTCACATATTGTACTTCATGACATTGGTAAAATGAAGTAAAAAAAAAAATCATTTTTATTTATAAAAAAAAACAAATTTACAAAATAATTGTAAAAAATTGCAAATTTCCAAGTTTCAATTTCTCTACTTCTATAATACATAGTAATACCTACAAAAAAAGTTACTTTACATTCCCCATATGTCTACTTCATGTTTGGATCAATTTGGGAATGATATTCTATTTTTGGGGGATGTTACAAGGCTTAGAAGTAAATCTTGAAATTTTCCTAAAATTTACAAAAACCCAATTTTTAGGGAGCACTACAGGTCTGAAGTCACTTTGCAAGGTTTACATAATAGAAACCACCCAAAAATTACCCCATTCTAGAAACTACACCCCTCAAGGTATTCAAAACAGATTTTACAAACTTCGTTAACCCTTTAGGTGTTGCACATGAGTTATTGGCAAATGGGGATGACATTTGCAAATTTTTCTTTTTTTGCCTAATTTTCCATTTTAACCCATTTTTTCCACTAACAAAGCAAGGGTTAACAACCAAACAAGACTGCATCTTTATTGCCCTGACTCTACAGTTCTGAAGTCACTTTGTGAGGTTTACATAATAGAAACCACCCAAAAACGACCCCATTCTAGAAACTACACCCCTCAAGGTATTCAAAACTGATTTAACAAACAATGTTAACCCTTTAGGTGTTCCACAAGAGTTAATGGCAAATGTTGATAAAATTTCAGAATTTAGATTTTTGGGCAAATTTTCCATTTAAATAATTTTTTCCAGTAACAAAGCAAGGGTTAACAGCTAGGGATGAGCGAACTCGAACTGTATAGTTCGGGTTCGTACCGAATTTTGGGGTGTCCGTGACACGGACCCGAACCCGGACATTTTCGTAAAAGTCCGGGTTCGGGTTCGGTGTTCGTCGCTTTCTTCGCGCTTTTGTGACGCTTTCTTGGCGCTTTTTGAAAGGCTGCAAAGCAGCCAATCAACAAGCGTCATACTACTTGCCCCAAGAGGCCATCACAGCCATGCCTACTATTGGTATGGCTGTGATTGGCCAGAGCACCATGTGACCCAGCCTCTATTTAAGCTGGAGTCACATAGCGCCGCCCGTCACTCTGCTCTGATTAGCGTAGGGAGAGGTTGCGGCTGCGACAGTAGGGCGAGATTAGGCAGATTAACTCCTCCAAAGGACTTGATTAACTGATCGATCTGCAGCTGTGGATCATTGAGCTGCTGATCCTCAATTGCTCACTGTTTTTAGGCTGCCCAGACCGTTTGTCAGTCACATTTTTCTGGGGTGATCGGCGGCCATTTTGTGTCTTGTGGTGCGCCAGCACAAGCTGCGACCAAGTGCATTTAACCCTCAATGGTGTGGTTGTTTTTTGGCTAAAGCCTACATCAGGGTGAAGCTGTCACACCAAGTGCATTTAACCAGCAATAGTCTGTTTATTTTTTGGCCATATACTACATCAGGGGCAAGCTGCGCCTGTCACCAAGTGCATTTAACCCTCAATGGTTCGTTTGTTTTTTGGCTAAAGCCTACATCAGGGTGAAGCTGTCACACCAAGTGCATTTAACCAGCAATAGTCTGTTTATTTTTTGGCCATATACTACATCAGGGGCAAGCTGCGCCCGTCACCAAGTGCATTTAACCCTCAGTAGTGTGGTTGGTCAAGCTATCACACCAAGTGCATTTAACCAGCAATAGTCTGTTCATTTTTTGGCCATATACTAAATCAGGGGCAAGCTGCGCCCGTCACCAAGTGCATTTAACCAGCAATAGTCTGTTCATTTTTTGGCCATATACTACATCAGGGGCAAGCTGCGCCCGTCACCAAGTGCATTTTACCCTCAGTAGTGTGGTTGGTCAAGCTGTGACACCAAGTGCATTTAACCAGCAATAGTCTGTTCATTTTTTGGCCATATACTACATCAGGGGCAAGCTGCGCCCATCACCAAGTGCATTTAACCAGCAATAGTGTGGTTATTTTTTGGCCATATCCCAGTCTAATTCTGTCACTAAATCCATACCGGTCACCCAGCGCCTAAATACTAGGCCTCAAATTTATATCCCGCTAAATCTCTCGTTACCGCTGTCCTGTTGTGGCTGGGAAAGTTATTTAGTGTCCGTCAAAGCACATTTTTTGTTCTGGGTTGAAATACAATTCCCAATTTAGCAATTTAAAAATGTAGTGGTTTCTGCTGTATCAGAGCTATTTGAAATCTATCCCTAAAAGGGTATATAATATTCAAGGTGCACATAGGGTCATTCAGAATAACTTCACACACCCGCTACTGTGCATTTCCAAGTCTAATTCTGTCACTAAACCCATACCTGTCACCCAGCGCCTAAATACTAGGCCTCAAATTCATATCCAGCTAAATCTGTCGTTAGTGCTGTAGCTGGGCGAGTTATTTAGTGTCCGTTCAAGCACATTTCTTGTTCTGGGTTGAAATACAATTCCCAATTTAGCAATTTCATAATTTAGTGGTTTCTGCTATATCAGAGCTATTTGAAATCTATCCCTAAAAGGGTAGATCATATTGAAGGTGCACATAGGGACATTCAGAATAACTTCACACACCCGCTACTGTGCATTTCCAAGTCTAATTCTGTCACTAAACCCATACCTGTCACCCAGCGCCTAAATACTAGGCCTCAAATTTATATCCAGCTAAATCTGTCCTTAGTGCTGTAGCTGGGCGAGTTATTTAGTGTCCGTTCAAGCACATTTCTTGTTCTGGGTTGAAATACAATTCCCAATTTAGCAATTTCATAATTTAGTGGTTTCTGCTATATCAGAGCTATTTGAAATCTATCCCTAAAAGGGTAGATCATATTGAAGGTGCACATAGGGACATTCAGAATAACTTCACACACCCGCTACTGTGCATTTCCAAGTCTAATTCTGTCACTAAACCCATACCTGTCACCCAGCGCCTAAATACTAGGCCTCAAATTTATATCCAGCTAAATCTGTCCTTAGTGCTGTAGCTGGGCGAGTTATTTAGTGTCCGTTCAAGCACATTTCTTGTTCTGGGTTGAAATACAATTCCCAATTTAGCAATTTCATAATTTAGTGGTTTCTGCTATATCAGAGCTATTTGAAATCTATCCCTAAAAGGGTAGATCATATTGAAGGTGCACATAGGGACATTCAGAATAACTTCACACACCCGCTACTGTGCATTTCCAAGTCTAATTCTGTCACTAAACCCATACCTGTCACCCAGCGCCTAAATACTAGGCCTCAAATTTATATCCAGCTAAATCTGTCCTTAGTGCTGTAGCTGGGCGAGTTATTTAGTGTCCGTTCAAGCACATTTCTTGTTCTGGGTTGAAATACAATTCCCAATTTAGCAATTTCATAATTTAGTGGTTTCTGCTATATCAGAGCTATTTGAAATCTATCCCTAAAAGGGTAGATCATATTGAAGGTGCACATAGGGACATTCAGAATAACTTCACACACCCGCTACTGTGCATTTCCAAGTCTAATTCTGTCACTAAACCCATACCTGTCACCCAGCGCCTAAATACTAGGCCTCAAATTTATATCCAGCTAAATCTGTCCTTAGTGCTGTAGCTGGGCGAGTTATTTAGTGTCCGTTCAAGCACATTTCTTGTTCTGGGTTGAAATACAATTCCCAATTTAGCAATTTCATAATTTAGTGGTTTCTGCTATATCAGAGCTATTTGAAATCTATCCCTAAAAGGGTAGATCATATTGAAGGTGCACATAGGGACATTCAGAATAACTTCACACACCCGCTACTGTGCATTTCCAAGTCTAATTCTGTCACTAAACCCATACCTGTCACCCAGCGCCTAAATACTAGGCCTCAAATTTATATCCAGCTAAATCTGTCCTTAGTGCTGTAGCTGGGCGAGTTATTTAGTGTCCGTTCAAGCACATTTCTTGTTCTGGGTTGAAATACAATTCCCAATTTAGCAATTTCATAATTTAGTGGTTTCTGCTATATCAGAGCTATTTGAAATCTATCCCTAAAAGGGTAGATCATATTGAAGGTGCACATAGGGACATTCAGAATAACTTCACACACCCGCTACTGTGCATTTCCAAGTCTAATTCTGTCACTAAACCCATACCTGTCACCCAGCGCCTAAATACTAGGCCTCAAATTTATATCCAGCTAAATCTGTCCTTAGTGCTGTAGCTGGGCGAGTTATTTAGTGTCCGTTCAAGCACATTTCTTGTTCTGGGTTGAAATACAATTCCCAATTTAGCAATTTCATAATTTAGTGGTTTCTGCTATATCAGAGCTATTTGAAATCTATCCCTAAAAGGGTAGATCATATTGAAGGTGCACATAGGGACATTCAGAATAACTTCACACACCCGCTACTGTGCATTTCCAAGTCTAATTCTGTCACTAAACCCATACCTGTCACCCAGCGCCTAAATACTAGGCCTCAAATTTATATCCAGCTAAATCTGTCCTTAGTGCTGTAGCTGGGCGAGTTATTTAGTGTCCGTTCAAGCACATTTCTTGTTCTGGGTTGAAATACAATTCCCAATTTAGCAATTTCATAATTTAGTGGTTTCTGCTATATCAGAGCTATTTGAAATCTATCCCTAAAAGGGTAGATCATATTGAAGGTGCACATAGGGACATTCAGAATAACTTCACACACCCGCTACTGTGCATTTCCAAGTCTAATTCTGTCACTAAACCCATACCTGTCACCCAGCGCCTAAATACTAGGCCTCAAATTTATATCCAGCTAAATCTGTCCTTAGTGCTGTAGCTGGGCGAGTTATTTAGTGTCCGTTCAAGCACATTTCTTGTTCTGGGTTGAAATACAATTCCCAATTTAGCAATTTCATAATTTAGTGGTTTCTGCTATATCAGAGCTATTTGAAATCTATCCCTAAAAGGGTAGATCATATTGAAGGTGCACATAGGGACATTCAGAATAACTTCACACACCCGCTACTGTGCATTTCCAAGTCTAATTCTGTCACTAAACCCATACCTGTCACCCAGCGCCTAAATACTAGGCCTCAAATTTATATCCAGCTAAATCTGTCCTTAGTGCTGTAGCTGGGCGAGTTATTTAGTGTCCGTTCAAGCACATTTCTTGTTCTGGGTTGAAATACAATTCCCAATTTAGCAATTTCATAATTTAGTGGTTTCTGCTATATCAGAGCTATTTGAAATCTATCCCTAAAAGGGTAGATCATATTGAAGGTGCACATAGGGACATTCAGAATAACTTCACACACCCGCTACTGTGCATTTCCAAGTCTAATTCTGTCACTAAACCCATACCTGTCACCCAGCGCCTAAATACTAGGCCTCAAATTTATATCCAGCTAAATCTGTCCTTAGTGCTGTAGCTGGGCGAGTTATTTAGTGTCCGTTCAAGCACATTTCTTGTTCTGGGTTGAAATACAATTCCCAATTTAGCAATTTCATAATTTAGTGGTTTCTGCTATATCAGAGCTATTTGAAATCTATCCCTAAAAGGGTAGATCATATTGAAGGTGCACATAGGGACATTCAGAATAACTTCACACACCCGCTACTGTGCATTTCCAAGTCTAATTCTGTCACTAAACCCATACCTGTCACCCAGCGCCTAAATACTAGGCCTCAAATTTATATCCAGCTAAATCTGTCCTTAGTGCTGTAGCTGGGCGAGTTATTTAGTGTCCGTTCAAGCACATTTCTTGTTCTGGGTTGAAATACAATTCCCAATTTAGCAATTTCATAATTTAGTGGTTTCTGCTATATCAGAGCTATTTGAAATCTATCCCTAAAAGGGTAGATCATATTGAAGGTGCACATAGGGACATTCAGAATAACTTCACACACCCGCTACTGTGCATTTCCAAGTCTAATTCTGTCACTAAACCCATACCTGTCACCCAGCGCCTAAATACTAGGCCTCAAATTTATATCCAGCTAAATCTGTCCTTAGTGCTGTAGCTGGGCGAGTTATTTAGTGTCCGTTCAAGCACATTTCTTGTTCTGGGTTGAAATACAATTCCCAATTTAGCAATTTCATAATTTAGTGGTTTCTGCTATATCAGAGCTATTTGAAATCTATCCCTAAAAGGGTAGATCATATTGAAGGTGCACATAGGGACATTCAGAATAACTTCACACACCCGCTACTGTGCATTTCCAAGTCTAATTCTGTCACTAAACCCATACCTGTCACCCAGCGCCTAAATACTAGGCCTCAAATTTATATCCAGCTAAATCTGTCCTTAGTGCTGTAGCTGGGCGAGTTATTTAGTGTCCGTTCAAGCACATTTCTTGTTCTGGGTTGAAATACAATTCCCAATTTAGCAATTTCATAATTTAGTGGTTTCTGCTATATCAGAGCTATTTGAAATCTATCCCTAAAAGGGTATATAATATTCAAGGTGCACATTGGGTCATTCAGAATAACTTCACACACACCCGCTACTGTGTATTTCCAAGTCTAATTCTGTCACTAAACCCATACCTGTCACCCAGCGCCTAAATACTAGGCCTCAAATTTATATCCAGCTAAATCTGTCCTTAGTGCTGTAGCTGGGCGAGTTATTTAGTGTCCGTTCAAGCACATTTCTTGTTCTGGGTTGAAATACAATTCCCAATTTAGCAATTTCATAATTTAGTGGTTTCTGCTATATCAGAGCTATTTGAAATCTATCCCTAAAAGGGTAGATCATATTGAAGGTGCACATAGGGACATTCAGAATAACTTCACACACCCGCTACTGTGCATTTCCAAGTCTAATTCTGTCACTAAACCCATACCTGTCACCCAGCGCCTAAATACTAGGCCTCAAATTTATATCCAGCTAAATCTGTCCTTAGTGCTGTAGCTGGGCGAGTTATTTAGTGTCCGTTCAAGCACATTTCTTGTTCTGGGTTGAAATACAATTCCCAATTTAGCAATTTCATAATTTAGTGGTTTCTGCTATATCAGAGCTATTTGAAATCTATCCCTAAAAGGGTAGATCATATTGAAGGTGCACATAGGGACATTCAGAATAACTTCACACACCCGCTACTGTGCATTTCCAAGTCTAATTCTGTCACTAAACCCATACCTGTCACCCAGCGCCTAAATACTAGGCCTCAAATTCATATCCAGCTAAATCTGTCGTTAGTGCTGTAGCTGGGCGAGTTATTTAGTGTCCGTTCAAGCACATTTCTTGTTCTGGGTTGAAATACAATTCCCAATTTAGCAATTTCATAATTTAGTGGTTTCTGCTATATCAGAGCTATTTGAAATCTATCCCTAAAAGGGTATATAATATTCAAGGTGCACATTGGGTCATTCAGAATAACTTCACACACACCCGCTACTGTGTATTTCTAAGTCTAATTCTGTCACTAAACCCATACCTGTCACCCAGCGCCTAAATACTAGGCCTCAAATTTATATCCTGCTAAATCTCTCGTTAACGCTGTCCTGTTGTGGCTGGGAAAGTTATTTAGTGTCCGTCAAAGCACATTTTTTGTTCTGGGTTTAAATACAATTCCCAATTTAACAATTTCATAATTTAGTGGTTTCTGCTATATCAGAGCTATTTGAAATCTATCCCTAAAAGGGTATATAATATTCAAGGTGCACATTGGGTCATTCAGAATAACTTCACACACACCCGCTACTGTGTATTTCCAAGTCTAATTCTGTCACTAAACCCATACCTGTCACCCAGCGCCTAAATACTAGGCCTCAAATTTATATCCTGCTAAATCTCTCGTTAACGCTGTCCTGTTGTGGCTGGGAAAGTTATTTAGTGTCCGTCAAAGCACATTTTTTGTTCTGGGTTGAAATACAATTCCCAATTTAGCAATTTCCTAATTTAGTGGTTTCTGCTATATCAGAGCTATTTGAAATCTATCCCTAAAAGGGTATATAATATTCAAGGTGCACATTGGGTCATTCAGAATAACTTCACACACACACGCTTCTGTGCATTTCCAAGTCTAATTCTGTCACTAAATCCATACCGGTCACCCAGCGCCTAAATACTAGGCCTCAAATTTATATCCCGCTGAATTTGAATACAATACATTGTGCCAAATAATATATTTGTTGTTGTGGTGAACCATAACAATGAGAAAAACATCTAGTAAGGGACGCGGACGTGGACATGGTCGTGGTGGTGTTAGTGGACCCTCTGGTGCTGGGAGAGGACGTGGCCGTTCTGCCACATCCACACGTCCTAGTGTACCAACTACCTCAGGTCCCAGTAGCCGCCAGAATTTACAGCGATATATGGTGGGGCCCAATGCCGTTCTAAGGATGGTAAGGCCTGAGCAGGTACAGGCATTAGTCAATTGGGTGGCCGACAGTGGATCCAGCACGTTCACATTATCTCCCACCCAGTCTTCTGCAGAAAGCGCACAGATGGCGCCTGAAAACCAACCCCATCAGTCTGTCACATCACCCCCATGCATACCAGGGAAACTGTCTCAGCCTCAAGTTATGCAGCAGTCTCTTATGCTGTTTGAAGACTCCGCTGGCAGGGTTTCCCAAGGGCATCCACCTAGCCCTTCCCCAGCGGTGAAAGACATAGAATGCACTGACGCACAACCACTTATGTTTCCTGATGATGAGGACATGGGAATACCACCTCAGCATGTCTCTGATGATGACGAAACACAGGTGCCAACTGCTGCGTCTTTCTGCAGTGTGCAGACTGAACAGGAGGTCAGGGATCAAGACTGGGTGGAAGACGATGCAGGGGACGATGAGGTCCTAGACCCCACATGGAATGAAGGTCGTGCCACTGACTTTCACAGTTCGGAGGAAGAGGCAGTGGTGAGACCGAGCCAACAGCGTAGCAAAAGAGGGAGCAGTGGGCAAAAGCAGAACACCCGCCGCCAAGAGACTCCGCCTGCTACTGACCGCCGCCATCTGGGACCGAGCACCCCAAAGGCAGCTTCAAGGAGTTCCCTGGCATGGCACTTCTTCAAACAATGTGCTGACGACAAGACCCGAGTGGTTTGCACGCTGTGCCATCAGAGCCTGAAGCGAGGCATTAACGTTCTGAACCTGAGCACAACCTGCATGACCAGGCACCTGCATGCAAAGCATGAACTGCAGTGGAGTAAACACCTTAAAACCAAGGAAGTCACTCAGGCTCCCCCTGCTACCTCTTCTGCTGCTGCCGCCTCGGCCTATTCTGCTGCTGCCGCCTCGGCCTCTTCCTCCGCCTCTGGAGGAACGTTGGCACCTGCCGCCCAGCAAACAGGGGATGTACCACCAACACCACCACCACCACCTCCGTCACCAAGCGTCTCAACCATGTCACACGCCAGCGTTCAGCTCTCCATCTCACAAACATTTGATAGAAAGCGTAAATTCCCACCTAGCCACCCTCGATCCCTGGCCCTGAATGCCAGCATTTCTAAACTACTGGCCTATGAAATGCTGTCATTTAGGCTGGTGGACACAGACAGCTTCAAACAGCTCATGTCGCTTGCTGTCCCACAGTATGTTGTTCCCAGCCGGCACTACTTCTCCAAGAGAGCCGTGCCTTCCCTGCACAACCAAGTATCCGATAAAATCAAGTGTGCACTGCGCAATGCCATCTGTAGCAAGGTCCACCTAACCACAGATACGTGGACCAGTAAGCACGGCCAGGGACGCTATATCTCCCTAACTGCACACTGGGTAAATGTAGTGGCAGCTGGGCCCCAGGCGGAGAGCTGTTTGGCGCACGTCCTTCCGCCGCCAAGGATCGCAGGGCAACATTCTTTGCCTCCTGTTGCCACCTCCTCCTTCTCGGCTTCCTCCTCCTCTTCTTCCACCTGCTCATCCAGTCAGCCACACACCTTCACCACCAACTTCAGCACAGCCCGGGGTAAACGTCAGCAGGCCATTCTGAAACTCATATGTTTGGGGGACAGGCCCCACACCGCACAGGAGTTGTGGCGGGGTATTGAACAACAGACTGACGAGTGGTTGCTGCCGGTGAGCCTCAAGCCCGGCCTGGTGGTGTGTGATAATGGGCGAAATCTCGTTGCAGCTCTGGGACTAGCCAATTTGACGCACATCCCTTGCTTGGCGCATGTGCTGAATTTGGTGGTGCAGAAGTTCATTCACAACTACCCCGACATGTCAGAGCTGCTGCATAAAGTGCGGGCCGTCTGTTCGCGCTTCCGGCGTTCACATCCTGCTGCTGCTCGCCTGTCTGCGCTACAGCGTAACTTCGGCCTTCCCGCTCACCGCCTCATATGCGACGTGCCCACCAGGTGGAACTCCACCTTGCACATGCTGGACAGACTGTGCGAGCAGCAGCAGGCCATAGTGGAGTTTCAGCTGCAGCACGCACGGGTCAGTCGCACTACAGAACAGCACCACTTCACCACCAATGACTGGGCCTCCATGCGAGACCTGTGTGCCCTGTTGCGCTGTTTCGAGTACTCCACCAACATGGCCAGTGGCGATGACACCGTTATCAGCGTTACAATACCACTTCTATGTCTCCTTGAGAAAACACTTAGGGCGATGATGGAAGAGGAGGTGGCCCAGGAGGAGGAGGAGGAGGAGGAGGAAGAGGGGTCATTTTTAGCACTTTCAGGCCAGTCTCTTCGAAGTGACTCAGAGGGAGGTTTTTGGCAACAGCAGAGGCCAGGTACAAATGTGGCCAGCCAGGGCCCACTACTGGATGACGAGGAGGACGAGGATGAGGAGGAGGTGGAGGAGGATGAGGATGAAGCATGGTCACAGCGGGGTGGCACCCAACGCAGCTCGGGTCCATCACTGGTGCGTGGCTGGGGGGAAAGGCAGGACGATGACGATACGCCTCCCACAGAGGACAGCTTGTCCTTACCCCTGGGCAGCCTGGCACACATGAGCGACTACATGCTGCAGTGCCTGCGCAACGACAGCAGAGTTGCCCACATTTTAACCTGTGCGGACTACTGGGTTGCCACCCTGCTGGATCCACGCTACAAAGACAATGTGCCCACCTTACTTCCTGCACTGGAGCGTGATAGGAAGATGCGCGAGTACAAGCGCACGTTGGTAGACGCGCTACTGAGAGCATTCCCAAATGTCACAGGGGAACAAGTGGAAGCCCAAGGCCAAGGCAGAGGAGGAGCAAGAGGTCGCCAAGGCAGCTGTGTCACGGCCAGCTCCTCTGAGGGCAGGGTTAGCATGGCAGAGATGTGGAAAACTTTTGTCAACACGCCACAGCTAACTGCACCACCACCTGATACGCAACGTGTTAGCAGGAGGCAACATTTCACTAACATGGTGGAACAGTACGTGTGCACACCCCTCCACGTACTGACTGATGGTTCGGCCCCATTCAACTTCTGGGTCTCTAAATTGTCCACGTGGCCAGAGCTAGCCTTTTATGCCTTGGAGGTGCTGGCCTGCCCGGCAGCCAGCGTTTTGTCTGAACGTGTATTCAGCACGGCAGGGGGCGTCATTACAGACAAACGCAGCCGCCTGTCTACAGCCAATGTGGACAAGCTGACGTTCATAAAAATGAACCAGGCATGGATCCCACAGGACCTGTCCGTCCCTTGTCCAGATTAGACATTAACTACCTCCCCATAACCATATATTATTGGACTCCAGGGCACTTCCTCATTCAATCCTATTTTTATTTTCATTTTACCATTATATTGCGAGGCTACCCAAAGTTGAATGAACCTCTCCTCTGCCTGTGTGCTAGGCCTAAATATATGCCAATGGACTGTTGCAGTGGTGGCTGACATGAAGCCTGATTCTCTGCTATGACATGCAGACTAATTCTCTGCTGACATGAAGCCAGATTGTCTGTTACGGGACCTCTCTCCTCTGCCTGGGTGCTGGGCCTAAATTTATGACAATGGACTGTTGCAGTGGTGGCTGACGTGAAGCCTGATTCTCTGCTATGACATGCAGACTGATTCTCTGCTGACATGAAGCCAGATTGTCTGTTACGGGACCTCTCTGCTCTGCCTGTGTGCTAGGCCTAAATATATGCCAATGGACTGTTGCAGTGGTGGGTGACGTGAAGCCTCATTCTCTGCTATGACATGCAGACTGATTCTCTGCTGACATGAAGCCAGATCGTCTGTTACGGGACCTCTCTGCTCTGCCTGTGTGCTAGGCCTAAATATATGCCAATGGACTGTTGCAGTGGTGGGTGACGTGAAGCCTCATTCTCTGCTATGACATGCAGACTGATTCTCTGCTGACATGAAGCCAGATTGTCTGTTACGGGACCTCTCTGCTCTGCCTGTGTGCTAGGCCTAAATATATGCCAATGGACTGTTGCAGTGGTGGGTGACGTGAAGCCTCATTCTCTGCTATGACATGCAGACTGATTCTCTGCTGACATGAAGCCAGATTGTCTGTTACGGGACCTCTCTGCTCTGCCTGTGTGCTAGGGCCTAAATATATGCCAATGGACTGTTGCAGTGGTGGGTGACGTGAAGCCTCATTCTCTGCTATGACATGCAGACTGATTCTCTGCTGACATGAAGCCAGATTGTCTGTTACGGGACCTCTCTCCTCTGCCTGTGTGCTAGGCCTAAATATATGCCAATGGACTGTTGCAGTGGTGGCTGACGTGAAGCCTCATTCTCTGCTATGACATGCAGACTAATTCTCTGCTGACATGAAGCCAGATTGTCTGTTACGGACCTCTCTGCTCTGCCTGTGTGCTAGGCCTAAATATATGCCAATGGACTGTTGCAGTGGTGGGTGACGTGAAGCCTCATTCTCTGCTATGACATGCAGACTGATTCTCTGCTGACATGAAACCAGATTGTCTGTTACGGGACCTCTCTCCTCTGCCTGGGTGCTGGGCCTAAATTTATGACAATGGACTGTTGCAGTGGTGGCTGACGTGAAGCCTGATTCTCTGCTATGACATGCAGACTGATTCTCTGCTGACATGAAGCCAGATCCTCTGTTACGGGACCTCTCTCCTCTGCCTGTGTGTGCTGGGCCTAAATATATGCCAATGGACTGTTGCAGTGGTGGCTGACGTGAAGCCTCATTCTCTGCTATGACATGCAGACTGATTCTCTGCTGACATGAAGCCAGATTGCTCTGTTACGGGACCTCTCTCCTCTGCCTGTGGTGCTGGGCCTAAATATATGCCAATGGACTGTTGCAGTGGTGGCTGACGTGAAGCCTCATTCTCTGCTATGACATGCAGACTGATTCTCTGCTGACATGAAGCCAGATTCGTCTGTTACGGGACCTCTCTCCTCTGCCTGTGTGCTAGGCCTAAATATATGCCAATGGACTGTTGCAGTGGTGGGCTGACGTGAAGCCTCATTCTCTGCTATGACATGCAGACTGATTCTCTGCTGACATGAAGCCAGATTCTCTGTTACGGGACCTCTCTCCTCTGCCTGTGTGCTGGGCCTAAATATATGCCAATGGACTGTTGCAGTGGTGGCTGACGTGAAGCCTCATTCTCTGCTATACATGCAGACTAATTCTCTGCTGACATGAAGCCAGATGCCTCTGTTACGGGACC